>NC_141164.1:51414557-51591223 GCF_053477565.2 Lygodium microphyllum
TGCAGTAATTACAGCAGTCTACTTTGACAATTTGTGTGCATTTGTTTACCTTCATTATGGCCGGTGGCTCAAGTGATAGTACTATCTTTAATATTGACAAGATGGATGGCATCAACTTACAGCTAATAGAATGTTAAAATACGCAGGATCTAGAGCATGGCAGATGTGGAAGCTATGGAGGTTGAAATAAGAAAAAGAAACTCATGAAGACATTGAACCTGACAAGGACAGTTTGTTACACAAGTGAATTAGGTTCCAAGATTGAGACTTGGACTCATAAACACAATCTTTTGTATTGACAGTGACGTGACACTTTACTAGAAAGAAAAGAGTACTATCATTGCATTAGAAAAAGAGTGCAAGTACAATGCTTTATAGGAATTGAGTGGTGGCACTTTCTCCTACTGTGCATATGGGATTCTGGTCCTGAGCCCTCACTGCTCCTCACAAAGGGACTGAAGTAGGTGTGATTGTAAATATCTCAACATGGAAAGCCCAAACCTAGCAAGTTTTAGTGTAGAAAATGCAAGTTGGGTGTTTAAAACATAAGAGTGTCAAGCCAGAACCTATTGATGTAGAGGATTGGGCAGAATTAGATGAGCTATGTAAGTCCACCATCATATTGTCCCTCTCTAAGCAAGTGTTCTATAATGTTGTCTCAGATGGGCAATCCACATGGGACTTATGGGAAAAGGTTCACAATGCCTATGACCAGCAGATCCCCACTTCTCAACTGTATTGGCTGAAACTAATAGACCTTTACATGGAGGGCACTTCTATGTCAACTCCCTTAAATGAGTTTAATTCCATTATTAGTCATTTGTCTTCATAGGGGATTGAATTCAAGGGTACTCTTCTTCCCTTGTTCCTCTTACTTACACTACTTGAATCATGGGATACATTTCGTACTGCTATGTATGCCAACATGCCTATTGATAGGTTACAATTGCAGGATGTATAGGGTGCATGCTTGATTGAAGAGGTTAACAAAAAGAATATCGATATTTCCTACACCTCTCATACTTTGACATTTAGAGGCAATAATTGTAGTGGTAGGAATTCCCACCATGGGAGAGACTCTCAACAATCTGGCTCTCAGTCATATGGACAGCAGTCTCACAATAAGTCCCATGACTATCCAGGAAACCCATAGGAATCTTGTCATTGCATGTAGTGCTAAGTCCAATATTGTCTACTCCTTGCCTATATTTGGGTTAGTTAACCACATTTTGGCAGTGGATGCAGTTTCACATGTATATTTGTGGTATCGTCGCCTTGGGCACATGTCCTTGAAAGGAATGAAAATACTTACCCATTTGTAATATCTTCCACCACTGCTTTGAGTCTTGTGATCATTGTTTATATGGTAGGTAGACATGTAATATGCATAAAAAGTCTATTATGACATGCATGGGTGAGCCTTTGGCTCATGTTCATTTGGATATATGTGGTCTCATACCTTGCAAGTCATTAGGAGGTATAAAGTATTTCGTTACTTTCATTGATGGCTATACACATAAGGTTTGGGCCTATCCTATTAAACAAAAATTGGAAGTCTTGTCTACCTTTCAATATTGGCTTGCTTTAGTTGAGAATTAGTCTGGGTATAGGCTCAAATTCCTAAGGTCAGATAATGGGGGTGAATATGTCTCTAGAGCCTTTGAGCAATCTTGTGACAAGAGGGGTATTAAGCATTAGTTCACCACCCTGTACATCCCACCCCAGAATGATATGGCTAAGTGCATGAATAGGAGAATTCAGAAGTGAGTTTTCATTATGCTTAGCTAAGCAAGCTTACCATAGCATTTTTGGGCAGAGGCAATTACTACTACCATACACTTAATAAATCGGTCCCCATGTAATACTATTCTTGACTATCAGGTTGTAGAGGAGGTATAGTTTGGAAAACCTCCCTTATATGCTCATTTGTGTGTCTTTGGTTGTGAGGCTTTCTACCATGTATCCAAGGACAAGCGCGAAATTTCTTGGTTATGAGAATGCAGGTGAGGTGGGCTATCACTTATGGGATCTGCAGTTCGAAAGGTTATCTACAGCCATGATGTTGTTTTTCATAAGGAGAAAATGTGTAAGCAGCCTGAGCATGTAATTAAGGTACGCATGGTGATATTTCAGGAGCCTCATGTTACTATGCAGCCCACTAGATAGCCTATAGCAATTATTGATGTACGACTAGTCAAGGTCCCTCCTAATGCTCCATAGGATGTACAAGCCCCATAGCCAGCTTTGAGGCAGTCTACTAGAGATACATGACAACCTACACGGTTTGAGCCCTTTATGGATTATGTTATGGTGACAGATGTGAGTGAGTCTCTTACTTATGATGAGGCCATGCGGAGAGGTGATAGTCACTCTTGGGAGAGGGCCATGCAGTCAGAGTATGACTCACTATAGAAAAATCATAAGTGGGATTTAATTGCTTTGTCTAGTGGCAAGTACGCTTTGCCATGCAAATGGGTGCATAAGTTGGAAAATACCCTTAGACGCCCCAAGTCGGGATACAAGGCCAAATTGGTTGCTAAGGGCTTCAAGCAAGAACATTTGTTGACTTTGATGAAGTCTTTTATCATGTTGTGAAGATGACTATCCTACACTTGGTACTAGCTTTGGTTTGCTCAGCTTGACTTGGATCTTTATCAGATGGATGTCAAGACGGCTTTTCTTTATGGGGACTTGCATGATGAGATTTACATGGAGCAGCCTAAGGGCTTTGTAGAACCTAGCAAGAACCACTTAATGTGCAAATTGAGGAAGAGCCTTTATAGCCTTCAGCGGGCACCTAGGGAATGGTACCACAAGTTTGATACCTTAATGCATTCACAGGGATATTTCCACAATGATGCAGCCTTATGATTTTAATCCTCTATTTGGATGATATGACTCCTAGGAGTGCTCATGATGAGTTGGATTCCTTGAAAGGTCAAAGAATTTGGTTTTCCATGAGAAGAAGAAGCATATTGAGGTGTGTTACCACTTTATTGAAGAGGTCATTGAGGATAAGTCCATTGAGCTTGTCAAGATCTCAATTGACCAAAATCCTATAGATCTACTCACTAAAAGTCTCTCAGTGGAGGGTTTTTCCTTCCTTAGGAAGTTGATGGGGTGTTACATGAGATGAAGTCTTTCCTCATCCTTTTGTACTTATGTACATTTGTACTTTGTCACTTTTTTTAAATTCTCTCCTCACTAGGGGCACATTCGCCTTTAACTAGAAGGTTGTTGGGGGTAAAGGCGATTGTGCCTAGCCACCCATGTATTAGTTACACTAATAGTACATGCATACCCGCACACTTGTACACTACACGTGGCGAGCACCCATCACTGTCACTTCATTATTTATTCTTTAAGTGATTTTTGAATAAAGGGAAGGCTGATCACTCATTGTGACTATTGGAGTTTCTACATGTTGTGTGTGTCTCTCTCTCTTGCTCTTGGTCCTTCCACCATAGCTCTTGCTTCTACTCCATAATTCCACTTTAGGACTCACTCCCTTCAAGTTGGCCAACAAAACCTCACAATGAGGGAGTATAAAAAGTAATTTATGAAGTTAAAAATATATATTGAAAGGGTCAATGATGATACAAAGCTATGTAAGTATATCTATGGGCTAAAACCAAGCCTATCTACTATGTAATGGCTCAAAAACCCTCCACCTTGTTTGATGAGATGGAGTTGGTTGAAATATATGCACGTAAGTATTGCAAGTATGATGATTTGCAGCAAGGCTTTGGACAACAAAGAGGTCCCATAAGTCGAAGACAATATGGAGGGATTTATAGATAGTAACATACCTAGTACTAGCCCCAAAATTCCAACTTACCCTACATTTAATATTGAAAGAAAACAAGAAAATTTTGGGATAGCATTTAACCCAAGGAGAGAAATGAAGTATGCTAAAAACAAGCTTAGAAATGCTTGAATCCAAGATGGTAAAAATGGTCAAAAGTTTATTCTGTTGGATGTAGTTAAGGAAAGAAAGGAAAAAGGCATATGCTTTGAGTGTGGGGACAAGTATTTAGTAGACCATGCCTCTAAATGTCCTTATAAGATAGTCAATGTTAAGGTTCACAACATGTATGTTATGGAAGATTGGAAAAATGAGGATGAGGACCCAAATGCTATGAATGCCATGGCACATGCTAAAAATGATGAGTATGAGGAGGATATTGAGCAAGAGCAATTCTATGACTTGTCTATGATGGTTTCTCTTTTGACTTGGGTGGATGTTTGCCTTGTCACCCCGATGGGATTCCTTCTACTATACCCTCACATGTTGCCACTTCCATTTGATTCATATCTATGGATGCATGGACAAGCTCTAAGGTCCCTAGCACACTTCACATCATTCAAGGGAAAATCAATGGGAAGAATTATTTCATTTTAGTGGATAGTGATAGTAGCCATATTTTTGTAAATAGATAAGCCATGGATAGGCTAAAATGCTTTCCAATGGAATTACAATATTCCATTACAGTACAAGAAGCTAATGTTGATGAAGAAATCAACACTCAAATATGCTCAAAGCACTTCCACGTTTGGCTGAAAATTATTAGTGGATTTGATTGCACTAGACATGAGCCCCATTAATGTTGAGCTGGGTTGTGATTCGTTGAAACACTTGGGCAAGATTGCTATGGAATTCACTTAGCTATATATGGATTTTTTCATATAGGGGTAGCTCATAGCTTAGAGGCGGTTTGAGATAATGTAGTTTTTAGCTTATTACGACTAAGCAACTTAAGAGGGAATTTAAGAAATACTCTTAGATATTTGTCTTACACTTGAATAAAGAATTCATTGATTAGTCCTCAAACTTGGCTAAGAATTCACCATTGGAAACTTTGTTAAAAGACTACATGGATTTGTTCTAGATGCCTACAATCCTCCCACTTAAGAGACAAGGGAATCACACCATTGATTTAGAGCCCCATTCTAAGCAAGTGAATGAGCCACCTTACAAGATCTCAAAATGTGAGCCTGAAGAAGTTACTAGGCATGTCCAAGAGTTGTTAGAGATGGGGTTTATTGAGCCTAGTTCTTCTCATTATGCATCCCAAGTTGTGTTAGTCAAGAAGAAAGATGGTTCCTTCAAAATGTCTATTGACTATAGAGACCTCAATAAGAGCAGGGTCAAGAATAGGTAACCCATTCCCAAGATTGATTACTTGCTTGATGAGTTGAAAGGGACAAAGTATTTTACCAACATAGATATGAGATTTGGCTATCATTAGATTTGCATGAGAGAGCATAATGAGATAGAGACGACATTCAGGATCAATCGCAAGCTTTACCATTTTCTTGTGATACCATTTGGCCTAACAAATGCCCTAATCACTTTCTAGAGCCTTGCGAATATAAGTTTACACCCTTTTCTCTTTAAGTTTGTGCTTATATACTTTGATGATATCCTTATTTATAACGTAATAGAAAGAGTACTTGTCCATGTTAGAAGGTTATTTGACATGTTGAGAGAGCATAGATTGTTTATTAAGGAGAGCAAGTATGTATTCATACATCATGCATAAAACAATGCAATGCTTAGGCCACACTATGAGTGAAAATGGAATAGAGGCTGGCCCAAAAAGTTATAACACCAAGAGCAAAGATAATGTAGTGGTTGATTCAATCTCATCGTTGTAGGCAACGACATATTTCAAAAAGTACAGTATGGGTTAATGGAAGAAAACTCCCATGTGTAGCTTAAGAATGGCACTGAGATGGTCCTATAGCAAGATTGTTATCCCCCACACCTCTCATTTCATATGAAAGATCATGGAAGATATGCATTCTTGCTCCACTGTTGTTTATCTAGGTGTTTTCAAGACCTATGAAAAATTTACCCAAAGCTTTTATTGGAAGGGCCTATGGAGGGATTTCAAAGACTTTATCTCTTGTTGTGTTCCATGCCAATAGAACAAGGACAACACTCTTAAGCGAGTTGGTCTATTGTAGCCCCTTTACCTATCCTTGAGGGGAAATGGATGCATATACTATGGACTTTATCACTAGCTTACCCACAACCAAGAAAGGATGGATCAGCATATATGTGGTGGTAGAAAGGCTCACCAAAGTAGCCTACTTCATTCCCACAAAGACTCAGTATACAACATCTCAAGTGGCCACTCAGTTTATAGAGCATATATCCAAATTGTATGGCTTATCGCAAGTCATAGTGTATGACGAGGATACTAAGTTTATGAGCAAATTTTGGTAGGTGGTTTTCATCTCTATGGACACCAAATTAGCCCCATCCATGGCATGTCACCCCTAGATTGATGTCTAGAGAGAGAGGGTTAACAAATGGCTTGATACCTATTTGAGACACTTTTGTCATAATGTACAACATACTTGGGATTCATGGATCCATTTTGTAGAGTTTGCATACAATAACTCCACTCATTCTAACATTGGAGTTTCTCCCTTTGAGTCATTGTATGGGTATAAGGTGCCACTTCCTATGGTTCTCTTTAATGGTAAGATAAACCCTTAGAGCAAAGAGGAGGAATTGGAATGCACCCATGCCCTAGATCAGCAATGTAAGATGAATCTTAGAAAATCCCAAGACTACATGAAGCTCTATGTAGATGAAGAGAGAATACACATAGAGTTCTAAGAGGTTGAGCTAGTTCTTTTGAAGGTGAAAAAGTCCCACTATTCTACTCTCAAGGATGGCACCAACAATAAGCTGACCCACACATTCTATGGACCATACAAGGTCATAAAAAGAGTAAGTGACTTGGCTTATTGCTTGGAACACTCCTTCTCAACTAAGATTTATGATGTGTTTCATGTTATCTAATTGAAGCTCTTCATTAGAACCTCAGTGGAGTATGTGAAAGAGTTACCTCCCATAGATGAAAAAGGCATCATTCAGTATATCCCTAAAGCGGTCATTGGGTAGAATGACAAGTAGCTGAGGTCCATCCATTAAAGAATACATCATTAAATAGCAAGCTCTACCCTTCGAAGAAGCCTCTTGGTGACCAACATTCATCTTAAAGGAAGTCCTCTACTTAAAAGATACTAATTTGGTTGTAAGACTAGCTAGACATGGCTTAGGTTTTGACCTTAGACGTCTTGTAGATAGCACTTTGTCTTAGACCACTTTGGACCCTGCATTAATTATAGCAAAGTGCATCCTATCTGGCCTAAAAGTACTTGCCAAGAGCTTCATTTTGATATGTGCTATGCCCCATTCGGAGTATCCCATAGTGCGGATTTACTACAATAGGTTTGTGGTAGACAACATGTTGTTCATAGTCTTTAGGAGCCCACTTCTAAAGAATTGATTGCCAAGCTTATAACTTACCAATGCCCCATTAATGTACATATCCCATACATGACTATATACTCCATCTAGATTTGGACTTCTTCTCATATTTTTCTATCATTATAATGTTGAATAGAGTAGTACTCAATAGCATCTCACCCTTTTCTTAATGATTTGATAAGCTTTGGGATAATCATATGTAGGAAGAATACTTTTAGCATCTCAAATTTTTCTTTTTGGAACTTCAAATCAAGCAAGCCACTATATGTTTCACTCTCATTAGTTTATGTTAAAGTGATACTCATCCTTTGAAGCTTCACCCATTTAGAAAACTTAGTTTTATCTCATTTAAAGCAATCTATACTTTGGAACCACATTTTTCCATATATCATTATTGTAGCTTGCATCTTGTATAGATCTAGATATTAGTGGTAATATTTATGAAATTGACCTTCTAAGCATCCTTTATTTCTAGCTTCAAAGTTTCCACATATCTAGCATGCATAGGATCTCCTACTAACTCAAAAACCTTAGTCTTGAGCATCTTACATGGATCTATTGATGTTGATGGCCTAGGCAAAGGCTATTGAGAAATGTGCAATCACATCCACCATAGCCTCTTTGTAAGGAACAACAAGGCAAAGAAACACATTGCAAATAAAGCCTTAAACTAGGTCATGTATGCATGGTTTATTAAAACCACAGTTGGTGAATACCATGGTCACTTTCCACCTTTTTCCACCCACCAATACCACCTACTGTAAGCCTATAAAAGGCACTCATCTCCACACTCATTTCATCAATCATTATCATTCGGTTGTACTTGCATTATGCTTGGATAATATCAGTTGTTCTTCTTTGTCATTACTTATGACTCATCATGATTGTATACTTACTCATCAGTGATCCTCCTTAGTATGCATCTTCAATATTTTAACATGGTATCAAAGCGAGTTCCAAGATAATGAGTCATTAGGCCACTCATTGGGTCATTCCAGTTTGAATTTCTGGCTCCCTCCAATTTCCTATGAATCTCTCACCTACCTCCATAGCCGCCCACCTTCAGTGGAGGGCTTGAATCTCTCAAACCAGGCCATTTCAGCTCGTGCTTTCCTCTGGAAAAATCTTCCTTGACTCAAAATGCTCCTCCCTATCATCTCATGGCCTAACATTGTCACCCCTCAACTCCAGCATTGCAGCTGCAATGAATCGCAGCCCAAATCTGCGCCATTTCTGTTCGTACTATTCAATCCATCTTCACACACAACAATGCTGACAATGTTCATGGGTTTCTTGAAGCCTGCTATCTAATCTAAATCCCCATCAAATCTCTAGCTAAATAATCACATGTACATGCTACAATCAACAAAAAATCAGTCGTCTGTTGTAACCCTAATAGAGAAGCCATAGACATCAAACTTCAAGCTTCTATTTCACTTTATTTTTCTCCTCTACCACTCAAGCCACAGTGTTACCACTCAAATATCATTGGATTTGGCATATATTCTCACAAAAAATCATTGAGGAGGGGAGATCTTGGTGATGTTTTTTGCAAGATTGAAGTATAGTCAAGCACAGTGTCTCTAGACACCACTGATCTAGTGACTCTTGTCACTGTGTCATCTGACACAATCAGATTTTTTTTTGTGCTACTCCAACATCAAATCAAGGAGGGGAAGACTCGGACCTACAAGACCTTGAAGATCCCAAGTTCAAAGGGCATACTAGTCACCTAGTCACCTAGTATCTCTTGATACTAATCATCTAGTGCTTCTTGGCAATTGTGCTCGACTCTTTTACTACTGAAATCTAAAATTTTTGGATTTGATTTGTTGCTAATGTTGCAACCTCAACATGGGCAAGGACTCACCGATAGCTCAATTCAACGGTGTCAAATTCCATACATGGCAAACTAGGATCAAACTGATCCTGATAAAGAAAGGCTTGTGGTCAATCACTAGTCAAGAGAAGAAACCAAGGGAAGCTGCACTTTCAATCATATGGGATAAAAATGATGATAAGGCTCAAGCTATTATCAAGCTCAAACTTGATGACATCTATATTCATTGTGTTGATGATTGTTAAACCTCTCAAGAAACATGGGATTGATTAGAAACCTTGTTTGGAGCTCATTCAAAATCCTCCAAATATGGCTTACTGATTGAATTTTTTAGGCTGCTTGACATGAAAAGTAGTACCTCACTTGCAACTCATTTGAATTATATGGAAAGCTTGTTGACACAACTTGCAAGAATCAACTTGAAGATGGATGAAGACATTTGCATTGGAGTGCTTCTCAAGAGTCTTCCACCTAAGTTTGATAATGTGTCTACCACATTAATCAACATGCCAAAGCCGAAGCTTGTGGATATCAAAGCCAATCTCCTGGGGAAGAGGAAAAGAAGAGCAAGAGCAAGGGAGAAACAAGCATCCCAAGAGGAGACCAACAACTCCTCTATGTGAAAGGGAAGAAGAGCATAGTTTGTGACTTTTGTAAGAAAATTTGGCATATTGAGAAGTTTTCCCATGCTAAGAAAATTTCTCAAAGAGCATATCTTGCTACAATCAAAGAAGATGAAGACAACAATGAAGAAGAAGAAGAAGAAAACACTCAAGAACAAAAGGATAGGACTCACCAGCCCCTCTTTTGTAGCTCATTTTCTGATAGACATTTTTAAGTTTAAAATGTGGACTTGCCTAGTGTTCCCACCATAAGCTCCTATACTCCTCATGTAACCCTGCACACTACAACCTCTACACACTTAGTGAGGCCTTGTAACAGCCTCTAGCTTTTTACTGTTGGTTCTTTCCATGTCTACACTTGGAAAGGTTCTACTCATGACAGCCTTTGTAAACTCAATGTCTTTCTTGGTTGTGATTGAGGAGGGGTGTTGAGAAATGTGCAATCATATCCACCATAGCCTCTTTGTAAGGAACAACAAGGCAAAGAACAAATAAAGCCTTAGCCTAGGTCATGTATGCATGGTTTATTAAAACCACAGCTGGTGAATACCATGGTCACTTTCCACCTTTTTCCACCTACCGATACCACCTATTTTAAGCCTATAAAAGGCACTCATCCCCACACTCGTTTCATCAATCATTATCATTCAATTGTACTTGCATTATGCTTGGATAATATCAATTGTTCTTCTTTGTCATTACTTATGCCTCATCATGATTGTATGCTTGCTCATCAGTGATCCTCCTTAGTATGCATTCTCAATATTTTAACAAAGGCACTATCCTATTCTTATTTGGTGTATAATCAAATATATCTTTTACACTTGAAAATTTTGGAATAATCATTGTGCTAATGCCAGCCCTATCACATATAGCTTATGCATCCATAGGAGAGAGTTGATTTAAAGCATTTCTTTAAAGTGAAATCAGTGAAATTATTCAAAATGTATTCTTGTGTGCTTGCCTTCATCAATTTATTATTGGATGGCCACTATTCTCACTCAACTCTATTATTTATTTTCTCTTTCACTTGCTTTCTTGTGTTATGTTTTGATTAATCTTGTGAAGCTCATTCAATTGTGTTATATTCTCCTTGTATTAGATAGTGAGAACATGGATGGTGTTGTTCATTGTGTTTGTCACATTGATTCTTTCATCTAGTAATCCATTGACATCCACAATGTCACTTGATACTAGTGGGGTCATGGCATATTTTCCATATTTGTAATCATGAGAACATTTGATTGTATTTTTGCAACTATTGTAAACCTTCATTTCTTGATTGTTGAGATGCCCGATGTGACCAAGCCATCCATTTTCACTATTATGAATATATTTTAGAAAGCTTATGAAACCAAAAGAAGTGGGAGGGGTATAGCCCTATCCACCCATAAGTTAAGGTGCTTCAAACCATTATGCTTGTAGCTTTATAAGACGTAAGAAGTGGGAGGGGTATTAGCCCTCACTTTTTCCACCATACATTGTATTTCACTCTCTTCAATTTCGCATGAAAAATTTGCTTCCTCCTCTCTCTCTCTCTCTCTCTCTCTCTCTCTCTCTCTCTCTCTCTCTCTCTCTCTCTCTCTCTCTCTCTCTCTCTCTCTCTCTCTCTCTCTCTCTCTCTCTCTCTCTCTCTCTCTCTCTCTCTCTCTCTCTCTCTCTCTCTCTCTCTCTCTCTCTCTCTCTCTCTCGGGTCTCTCGGGTCTCTCGGGTCTCTCGGGTCTCTCGGGTCTCTTTTCAATTTCTCTCTATTTTTAGTCTTCCTCTTTTTCTATTTATCTCTCTTTTTATTTTATTCTATATATATCTCTATCTCTCCTTTCCCTTGTGTGTGTGTGTGTGTGCATGTGTGTGTGTGTCCCTCTCAAGCAATGTGCAGACTTCGCCCTTCTCTTGAGAGTGAGAGAGAGAGGCACCGCACCCTCATTCATAGGATTTCTTAACTCTTTGAATGAGGGTGCCCAATTAAACTGAGCCTACACTATTGCAATTACATTTACCTATGCGCAATCCATAAAATAGTTGTAGGTGCAACAAATACAATTACGGGTGATAATACACTATCCATAGGAGTGAGCTCGGCTCTCACAAAATAGTATAACCATGATAATATGATGTGTCCATGAAGTTTAACAAATAATACAAGAGCCCAAAAATAATAAATCTAGCACAATCTCACACTTGCAATTTGATTGTTGCCTTTGACTTTCCTTGACTTTGCCTTTGATTATAGCCTTCCACATTTCCTGTTAATGCTTGAACTTGAAAGCCTTGCATTGAGGTAGATTGACCTATGAGGAGGGGTGTTGCAAGCTCAAAAGGAAATTTGGAGGTTTGGGATCTCCCTTAGCCACAGTCAAAATTATATGTAGTACCTAGTCATCGACGCGTCTAAAAAGCTAAGATAGTGTACATTATAACTTCATTATTCTTTTCACTAAACTCTTTTTTCCTCATGGCAAATATCTTATCATGAATTGTAGGCATAAATTAAATTTGTATTGAAGCCAAATACAAGCTAAGACATTTATCAACACCTATGGAAGGGATTTTAGGAGTGTAAGCAATATGCATTGATAAAAATGAAAATATGCATTAATTAAATATTACATATTTATTTGTCAAAGGTAGAAAATAACAAATACAAAACATAATTGCTTCCTCTAAGGGAAGTTTTGTAATGAAGAAAAGTAATGTTATTGATCGTGTTAATGTAAATGGGGGTTTAAAATATGAACAAAGTTTCAAAATAGTATAACTTTATGATTGAGATTAAGGGCAACAATACAAATAAATTTTTTTAATCAATCATGTCAATGTAAAAGGAGGTTTAAAGTATGAATAAAATTTTCAAAATAGTTTACCTTTATGATTGAGATTAAGGCCATTAATAAGCATATTCCAAGAACTTGATCGTAATGTCAACTTTTAATTTTAGAAGCACAAATGGAGTTTTACAAATCCATTTCGATTGTTCTCTCTAATGTAAATCTTTAACAAAGTCTTAAATATCTGTTTAAATAATATTATGCAATTTCTACAATGTGTATCTATATATCTCACTTTTATGCTACTTTCACAAAATGGCATCATTTTATAAACAATGACTATTACTTTATTGATTAATTTTTAGTGCGTCCACAAATAGATATGCATACTTTGATATCCAGGTCAATCATTATTGTTTAGGAAAGACACCTCAAGATCAATAATATTAATCATACAATAGATACTATTTTATATTAGACATTCTCAAGTTCTAAACACTCCCAAACAAGCTTTGCATAGTGCATTTATAGATCTTGCCTTCCAGGTGCTTTCATGACAACTATTGGCATAATTTGCATAAACATGGTCTATTACTTAATTTATTAACTTTTAGAGTGTATATAATATATATGCAAGCTTTGATATCCAAGTCCATCATTAATGTTTGTGGAATACACCTCAAAATAAATAAATGTGATCATATAAGACACATTGTGTTTCATAGGAGACATTGGGGATCTTACACACCACAACTAATTGTCAATTGAGTTGGAGCTTGTCCACACATGATAAATACACATATTTTGTCTCTATTTCTTCAATATAATCATGTAATTGCTGGTCTAGCTTCATTTATGATACCTATGACATTGCTTGTGATTTTCACAACTAGATACTTAAATAAGAAATATGATAGCATGTTGAGCTCTTTGATGTTCTAATTTGGCCATAAAGTAAGTTCATGTTCTTTTAACAAGAAATAAACTCAAGAGAAAATCAACCAAAATATTGTGACACTTAAAATAATGTTTTTTACTAAAAGACCAAAGAAATCATATACTAAATTCGAAAAACTTTATTGGCGATATGAGGACAATCTTTTGCTAGAATCTTTTGAAATCTCATAGTTTTACTAAATAAAGAAATTGCAATAAATGTAATGGTACCTAGGGATTTCTTGTTATGATATGATTCAATGTAAATTTATTGGGCATTCATTATGCAACAACAAGGTTTTTTTTTTTAATATACAATGTTTGACAATAAGTAAATTGTGGGGGCAAAATACATGTCTTCAACATTAACATTTCTTTCTAATGTCAACAATTTGAATGATACTTAGCAATGCCCATAAGATTTAGTGATACATGATCCAATAAATAGTGGAAGTTGAGCCAAGTAAGTTCAAAATAAAACATGGCAAACAAGTTGTTCAGTTACTCATTTAACCTCATGGCTTTTAGGTTTGATTTAGTAAATTATCACATTCTAGACACATAAAAAGTAAGATTAGAGCCCATTCATCACTATTTGATATAGATTTAGTTACGTAAGTTCTTAAACTAAGGCTATGAACGAAAGTCCCAGGAGAAAGTCAAACTTCTACCATGTTAGGTAACAAATAAGAGAGTGCCACCTGACATAATTCAAGAGTCTGCAAATTAGGATGGTCTCGCAAAAGTTAGAAATGCACCACATTTTTTCTAACCAAACGATAAGTATACAACTAAAGCACTCATAATCTTGTGGACTTTTAGAACCATGCTATGTGCAAATTCACAAACTTGTGCATGCTAATCAATGAAACAACTAGCTAGACATGTGCAAGTAAAGAATGCATGTGGCCAAGAAGAGAGTAGTTGTTCAAGGTGGAGAGAGACTAAGACATGAGAGAGAGAGAGAGAGAGAGAGATCATTGCTCACAGCATGACAAGTACTTATAATAGTCAATCAAGTAACCCCTTTGGGGGTTGCTGCATTGAATTGCAACAACCACAAGAAAGCTTGAAGACCACCAAGCTAGCCACATGTGCAATCCTTTTACTTCAACAAGTATTTTGGACTTATGCATGGTTGCGGTCTTAGCATACTGATTGTGTCCAAACCACATCTTATCATAGACCTTTATTACAACAATTAAACAAGGGAATAAGCACAACTCACTAGCAATTCTTTATCCCTATAGTGCCAGACCACAAATAACTATTCACATGAAAATACTAGACATTAGGCCCATTATCATACAAAATATCGAGTTTGCATATAACAAACAACAATAAAAGTTTTCACATTTAAGCCATGATTGGAGAAAGGAACATGCAATGAAGTTTCTTCGTGCAAGTTATGACTTGTGTCCATATAGAAGAATCAAAAGTGCATATGATAATGAAGGATCTTTGGATGTTTGAGTGTGGAGATAGTAAACATGCTAGAGACAAGGATTCTCACGCTTCATCTCAATCATGTTGTAGTTTATAAGTGGATGCTCTTTATAACTCTTTTACTATATTCATGATGTATTACATATTAGCCTTTAAATAAGAAGAAGAATCTAATGGGGAAATTTGGTGATGTAATTGATAATCTATTCAATAATGATGACCGTAAAATGGTTTTAAAAATATATTTATTTTAGCCTCAAAAGATTGACAAAAGCAAGCATTAGTAAGTCATTTTTAAGTTCCTCTTTGCAACCCCACAAACCTACCTTATACACTATTGGACTCACCTTTCTAAGGACTTTGCACTTTAAAAAAATACCATACATTTTTAAGAAAACATCACTCACCTTACATATTATAATTTATGCAAGATGCATTTTTTTAGCTTCTTGATATGTCTCTAAATTACAGAATTTAATCCTTGCTCTTCAATGTCCAACTTAGGGTCTTTTCGACAATTTGTGCATGGGTTTCCAATGGCAAAACTAATATCTAGCCTTTTGTTGCACAAAAAGACAATGAATGAGGACACATGAGCTCCTCATAATGGGGCTAGTGTCCATAGTGGTGACACATCATCCATTGAAAATTTTTGAATCAATTCCACTACTAACCATGTTCTTATATTTAGTTATCCTAGATGCCTTAAGAATGTCTTGGTACACCTTCACTATGAAATGAGGGTTTTGTTAGGTTCTTGAGAGACCTCAATACATAATTAAAAATATAAAAGCCCCAAATATATCATCTCAAAGTCTTAGAACTTAGCAACTACTCATGATTTCTTGTGTCCTACCAAAACATGTACTATTTAGCATCAAATTTACTTCAAATAAAATGACTTCTTTTCTCTAGCACCATGCCTTTCTTGTTCCTTATGATGAATTTCTATGATTGCAAATCTTTTTTTGTTAATTTCCCACCTTATTTTCCATACATGTACATGTATCCATTCAAGAACACATATACAATACCATTCTAAAGACTTGCCAATTCTTGTGAGCACACGAGGCTATCACTTCTAGATGTATTGGTTTTCCTTGTTCTAAGAGCAAAGGTCTCCTCAAAACCAAAACCATCTACTTTTTGTATAGTTATGGTTAACTACAAAAACCACCAACTCCCAAGTTTGAAGCTTGGGGATGTTCTCATGTGTACTATTTGATGCTTCCATACATCGATTAAGCAATATCTTCATTGAAACTTACAACTTCCTTTACTTTGATTTTATCAGCCTATCAAGGCCATAATGACCATATGCCTAGATACCTTCTCTACTCCTTTATGTTCTTTGACCTTCAAAACATGGGTAGTAGAAGGTGGGTTGTTGCCCCCACTAACTAGTTTGTTGTTGGCAAGGCATGCGAAGGCAAGGTGGTTAGCCACCCACCCATCCCCCTCACACATATACATGCATGTTTGCATGTATGCACACACGTGTGTGCCCCTCCCCCCCCCCCCACACACACACACACGAACAGAAGGAAGAGAGTATTTGGAGGATCTTGGATAAGAAGCCTTTGTGCAATAATTCAAACATCGACCACATTATGTTAGATTATACAATTCAATACATAAACAAAAATGTGTGTAATCATTTCAAACATCAACCACATTATGTTACGTTATACAATTCAATACACAAACAAAAATGTATGAAATTAAATGAGACTTCCTACATTTATAATGTGATTAAATAGATATAGACATCCAATTTGAACATGCAAAAATCCTTCTTTAGGTGGCATTCCATAAGAGGAGAAGAAGAAGAAGAAGAAGAAGAGAGTTTTAATGTGATAGGAACAATTCTAGCATGGAGAGAGAGAGAGAGAGAGAGAGAGAGAGAGAGAGAGGCAAGTTGCGCACTACCTCCATTTTAATTGATGTATGTGCTATTTTTCAAGGTAGCTCACTACCCTTAGTTTTAATGTTGTATGTGCTTTTTTGAAGGTCAATATTACCCCCATTTTGAAGCTTGTCAGTGTGTTGTTTTCCAAAGGTACCCTCAATTTTAATGTTTTCTTTCAAGGTTGAAAATTTGAAAGAAATGAGACAAAAGTTTTTGCTCTTTGAGCATATCATATTAGTAATGGGAAGATTTAAGAAATTTTATGTAGCCTCAATCAAATTTTTCATTATTTTGGTATTCTTAAAGGTATAGTGAAAATAAAAATAGTATACAAATAGATATGATACAATACTTTTATTAAAAAAACCATCAAAATATCACAAACATAAGAAGGTCAACCATTCTACTTAGAGGACTTGTACTCATGGTTTTTATTATTGAGTCGAAATCCTTTGAAGCATCCACACATCCTCTCTCTTGTTTACAATAGCTCTTTAAAGCAATTGTCCTTTTCATTGGCTAAGGAATACAAAGAGAGAGGACATAAAAGCATTCACAAGGCATGACTTAGACACAAGATAACACTCACTAATTGTATGCAAAATGTATTTGATTAAGGTTCCCAATCTCTTAACTGAAAAATAGGACACTCTCAACAATAAGGCATTGTGGAGATGGCAGGTCATAGATATGGAACCTTGATGCACAGCTGAATGCTCAATGTAAAGCATACATGGAAACCCCTTGAAAGGACATTTGCAAAGTAAGTGTAAGGAAACCCTTTTACAAAGTTGTAAAGAAAGTGTGTATCTGTAGCCTTTTAAAAGGAGGGTAAAGCATCTACTCTCGCATGCCTTACTTTCTTTTTTATATTTTAAAATCAAAGTTATTTGTCTAAAGGAAAAGGACAAAAGGGACAACGTCCTTCACTTGTACTCAGTGTTATGGCTTACAACCTCCTTCAACAACCAAGGGGCAAAAGGTAATTTGAGTTGCTACTAACCCCACCAAAACATAGTAAGTATTAGAGTTTAGAGGGCTCCTTGAAAATCGGAGAGAGAATTAAATCCCACAAGTTCTTTGAGAAGTGCAATGTTTTAGAAAAAATTTGGAGTGTGATTCACTTCTTAATCATTAGCTTTTTGTCTAGTTAAAATTATCTAATTAATTTTGTGTATGAATATATTTTGAGATGGGCAGGTTGATAGTAGTGCAAGACCAACTTAGTTGAAAGACTATTTTCACATCTTGAGGTGTCACATGGCTCTTACATGTAATTTAGTCTATACATCAAAATTTCCTTAAAGAAATGAAACTATTTTCACATCTTGAGGTGTAATATGACTCTTATGTATAATTTAGTCTATACAATGACATTTCCTTAAAGAAACAAGAGTGCAATTGGGTGCACTAGAGCATTGTCTTATTATAGGTGTGTTGTTTGACTTTGTTAATGTTAGTGGCCAGAGAGAGAGAGAGAGAGAGAGAGAGAGAGAGAGAGAGAGAGAGAGAGAGAGAGAGAGAGAGACTGACTTTGTGTGTATAGATTTCAAAAACCCAAAACTTAGTGCAAACAATAACTCACAAGAAAAGTTAATGGCCATCAACTTTAATCGAAAAAACATTGGGGCACAATGCTGAATTATAATAAGACGTCTTAGATCCTTGGGGCACCCAGCCATTACAATAGCATGTACTCTCATGAGCAATGCTAGAAAAAATGATTGGATTGTATCTTAGATCATTGAGGCACCTCCACCATTAGAATAGCCTATGCCCCTATGTTCGATGCTTTAAATAAAAGGTAGGATTGTGTTCTTGTTGTCCACACCTTTTGAGGACACAAAAAAAGGGGGGAGGGGGGGAGAAGGCATCAAAATGAAGGGTGATTACTTTTAGTAATAGAAAGGGTGGTTGCTTTTAGTAAATGAGGGACCATCTTTGTGCTTGCTTGATAAACAAGGGGCATGCTTGGTGGTCTTGTGTATTCATCCTCTTGATCCTGGGCTCCTCCTCTTCTTCTTCTTGGTCATCATCATCATATCCTCCTTGTTCTTCTTCCTATTATTCATTGTTCTTCTTCCTATTCTTCATCATCCCACCCCCCACCCCCAACCCCTTCTCTCTCTCTCTCTCTCATCACCATCATCATCATATCCTCTCTCTCTCTCTCTCTCTCTCTCTCTCTCTCTCTCTCTCTCTCTCTCTCTCTCTCTCTCTCTCTCTCATCACCATCATCATCATCATCATATCCTCTCTCTCTTTCTCTCTCTCAGTGACAAAAATTATCATGCCCGGCTTCCCTCTCCCATCGCCTCCTGCTGCGCGCCCCAGGAAGGTCCTCAGGCGCTTGCCCCATGTCTTTTCCAAGACCTTGGAGGTTGCCTTCCCCCACACGCTCCTCCTCCGAGAAGAGAGAGACGACAGCTACGCCTTCTCAGTCCTCGAGGACCAGCGCGCCTCCTCTCCCTTCGATCATGACGCAGAAGCTGGCGCGGGAGAAGCCGTCTCCACTCAGGTCATGGAGATCCTCGAAGGAACCATCAAACTACTTCTCCTCAAGAAGAAGATGCCAAGGGGCCACCCTGCCTCTCTCCATGATAACACCCTTATGGTCCCCATAAGGTACCGATTGCCTCCTTCTACCATACCCCAAGCCGCTCAGGCTTCCTACCTCAACCATGTCTTAACCATAACCATCCCTAAGGAGAGGGGATAACTCCTTCCTAAGACCCCCCCTAAGTAACATCATGCCAAGCCTTTTTCTCCCATAGACCTCCTTTATCACTTTCTTCGGTGTCACCAAAGACCTCCTCCTACCTTTTCAGCACATATGTGCCTTGTCGATGACCTAAGTGATGCCTTTTCTGCACCTTTGTGCCTTGTCAATGACCTACTTGATGCCAATCATGACTGCCAAAACCTTTGGTAACTCCTGAAGTTATGATCGTAACTGCAAAACATTTGGTAACTATTTTAAAGTTGTATCTAATAACATACAAATGTGTTTTCCGAAGGCTTGAATTTGCAAGTTAAAGGCCTAGATAGGTCTTTCTTCCTCAAATGAGGATTGTGGCAACCTTCTATAGTTAAAGTATGGAGGTCGTGTCTACCACTATGGGAAGGTTGACTTCCCCATAATTTAAGCAAGAATGTTTATATCTGCTCTATTTATATGCATGGTCTCCTATATCCTTTACAACAAAACAAGTGGAATATATTGTATTCAATCTATGGTTACTAAGGTAAAGTTAATGTATGATGTATGAATTTTAACATAAAGCTCTATGGGAGTAATTAGTTTCTTTAAATCAAGCATATACATGTTTGTATGTGTTACACATTGCCATCAACAAAATATTGACTTGCATGGCATACATTATATAAGTAAGCACAATATTCACCGAATCGTGCACCTATTATGTGTACATCTTACCCAAATATCATGTGTGTGCGTGTGTGTGTGTGCGCACGTGCGCGTGCGTGTGTGTGTGTGTGTGCATGCGCGCGCGCGCGCACACACACACAACTTATAACAATCTTTGTACTAAAAACTTTTTTGCCCTTATGTGATACTCATGCATACATATATGACACACATATGACTTGTAAAAAGCTTTGTATAAGATTCTTGGGAAAATGATAAGATTTACTAGTACATCTCCGACAATAGTAAATGATAGAGATATACAAGAAAAAGTACATTAGTCTCTCCCTTTCTTCTTGTACACATACATCCCTCCACTCACTTATAAGTCTCTCCCTTTCTTCTTGTACACATACATCCCTCCACTCACTTATAAACACATACTACGTGGCCAAACTCTTCAGTCACTATGCTATGAAACATGCAATGATTGGTTGATACACTATTCTTATGTGTTTCTTCTAACTTGGGCATGATATTTTATTTAGTTGACAATGTTGTATATGCTCCATTGAGTCCATTATTAGCACAAAATTATCCTCCTTTCCCACCTTTATGCCCAACAAAAGATGGGGGTGGCTACCTCTCAAAACCTTGATCCCCTAGGTTTCTACATAAGGAATCTACCACTAGCTTGACATTTATGTTTTCTGACCTTAATATGTATGCATGCATGCACATACACACATGCGCACAAACACACACGTGCGTGCACACGCACACACACACACACACACACATCACTGAGACACCTCTTACATAGTGTGATAAAATCTTGGTGATCATATTACCATTATTAGAATGTGGATGACATGCATACCCTCTATTATTTAGATGCAAACACCAATGCACTTGTTTTATGAAATGGCGCACTTTCTAACCTTTTTTATAGCCTTACCTTTATAGGAACATGAAGGATTCTAGACACTCACACAAGCTGCACACATGTAGATACACATGCATGCACACGCAAATGCAAAAATGCACTTCAACTCATATGTGGTTTATAGTATCCTTGTCCTACCTATTGGGGATAAAGGCATCAGTGTCTAGCCACCCGTGTATTAGTTGCATTGATAATACCTACACACCCGCACACCTATATACTATAGGTGGTGGATGCACATCACTATCACTTCATTCTTTATTCTTTCAGTGACGTTTGAATAAAGGGAAGGCCGATCACACATTCTGACTGTTAGACTTTCCACATCTTGTGTCTCTCTGTCTCTTGCACTTGCTCCTTCCACCATAGCTCTTGCTTCGGCTCTATGCTTCCACTTTAGGGCTCACTCCCTTCAACTGTTATCAAAGCCATCTTCTCTGAGAGCTTGAGCCTGACTTGGCATTGCTTGAGCTTGTGGAGAAAAGCTTCAGCTCACAATTTCAATGGTAGCCATGGATTCTTCACCCCGAGGTATGCATTGAGCTCTACGACTTCTTCCCCTCCTTTTGCAACTTGTTCCAGGCATCACTCAACTTATTTGAGCACCTTAGAGTGCTTCTGATGCCAGGAGGCATATTCCACGGTGGATTCCGTGAGGTTTTACGGTGGATTCCGTAAACTTAGATGACCGGGGCTCATACGCAAAGAGGATTCTTTGTGCGAGAAGTTGATGGGGACGCCTGTCCTTTTCGGGCGTTTCATTAATTTAGTGTGTACATGGGTGATTCCATAGCGGGTGATTCCGCAAAATGCATATTAAATTAATAAACGTTTATGAGTTTAGAGTGCGCACTCGTAATAAATTAAGGTTAGGATTTATTTCTAACCAGTTGATTTATTTATGTAGCTGAAGACTGCTAGGTATTTACTTTTGTCGGTTTAATTGTGTTATTTTACTAACGATTGTGAATGCTTCAGTTGATGTGTAGAGATAGCAGCAGTGGCGGAGGAAAGCATTGGAGTCTAGCGGGTTTTCGACTCTTGGACTAGATTTTGATAGGCGCCACGCCTATATTTTGTTATGTCTATTGAGACATCGATTATTTATTATTATTTTGTATGCGCTTATGCGCCTCGATATGTTATTTCTATTTGGACATTGAGATTGGACGTGCCAGACTCTATGGGCACCGTCCATTAGCTTTATTTTCCTATTTTTGGTAGAAAGCAAACTCAAAAGCTAAAAGCTTGTCATATTTTTGTAATTGGGCTATTATTGAGCATGAAGATTGGAAATATACATTAAATACATGCTTTGTGAAGCGCTCACACAGGGCATGGGGGAGATTGAACCCAATTTGTGTCTTGCCTCTTGTCGTGCTTGCTTTTACATGGGTTTTTGTGCTAAAAAGTAGAGTACTTTGTTCTTGGGGACCTTCCGGGATTCACCACGTGAGCTATCTGCGACCGATCTGCGCACCAGTGGTATCAGAGTGGAGCAGAGATCAAGAGCTTCCAATCGCTACCAATCTCGGGCGAAGGCGGAGCTCCAGGAACAAACGGCCTCTACAGTCAATCTCGTCGCGAACCGTCGATACAGGCAGACTTCTGGCGATCAAGAACCCCTGTTTCCACTGTCAGATCGCGAAGGACCAAGCTCTACAGGTGGAGGACCACGCATCCATCTCCTTCATGAAGTCGTGGATATACAGTAAGAAGTTCATATCTTTTTCTTCCAAAAAGCTTAGTCTTCAAGCTTAAAGACTTAGGAATTGAAGAAGTCCCACAAAAATTCTCAACGAGGTATCTGAGGCTGTCCGAAATTCGCGCGACGTCATCAAACACATCCTCTTGACCTCCACGATCTGCGCCGTTTTCAGTCGACTCTCCCTCCCTAATAAGCCTAAGCTACTAAGCTTATTAAGCTTAAGCTTAATTCATTAAGCTAAGTCACACAATCTTCTGCAAGTCACACTGGGCAGACAAGTTCAGTAACTCCGGGTCTCGCACTCCTGAAGTCAAGTTCCGTAAGTCGACAGAAATCAAGTACTGCAAGTTCTGCAAGTCGGCCTAAGTCCAGCAAGTCAACAACTCTGCAAGTCTGTTCAGTCTGCAACTCTGCAAGTCAGACTAAATCAGAACTGACTAGTGCTTAAAACTCATAGAAGACTTGTTCGTATGCAAAAACTCTGAACTGGAAAGTTGTTCGCAGCAAGCTGTTCTACCTATCTACAAGTTTGTTGAAGTACTTTCAGCAAACGGAGATAGAAATATTGCAGAATTTCTGAAAATTGAAGAAGAAAATATCCAAAAATACATAGCCTTGTAACCCCAAATTTGAGCTACGCTCATCCCGCTAACTGATTTTGAGTGAGAAAGGTTTGTTGAGTTTTACAGGATGACTACCCCACATATGGATGATCCTATGGCTGAAGACGATCTACCCGAGCCTACCATGGAACAAAAGCTGGATCTTATCATGTTGCAATTGGAAGAAGAGCGAAGAGCTAGGCAAGCCTTGCAAGCGCAATTGACAAAGCTACAAGGAGCGTCCACTGACAAAGAAGAACCTCAAGCTGAAGATTTGATTCGCCGTACCATCAACGCCACTCTTGAGGCACAAACCATTCGCAAGGAATCCAAGATAAGTAAACGAAGTTTCAAGTTTCGCACTTTCAATGGCATAAGAGAAGGAAAGACTGTTTTATCATTCATTAGCCAGTTTGATGACTATTTCCATGAGGAAACTTATTCCGAAAAAGATAAAATCAAGTGTGTTACTAATCATCTGATAGACAGAGCATCACTTTGGTGGACTGTAGTCCGCAAGAGTATAGAATGTCCTGCTACATGGGAAGATTTCAAGAAGAAGTTCATGCAAAATTTCCTACCACCGCAATTTCATGAGAAGGCTATCAAGCAATGGGATTTACTTCAACAGCGCGATCGTGAGCCTATTCCACAGTATACAGAGCGTTTTTGGAATGCACTCCTACAGCTACGCATGCTTGAAGACGTACCAGAGACGACACATAAGCGGAAGTACATGTCTGGACTTCTTGGACATTACTACGCTGAAGTGAACATGTTCAAGCCTGCTACCCTCGAAGATGCCATCTCCTTAGCTCACGACACTGAAGATAAGTTACGCGGAAGAGATCGACGACCACAGCCATTCCAAGCAAACGGTAATTATGGATCTAAACAATTCAATTCCAATTTCAGAAGGTTTAATCCAGGTCGTTTCTCATCACCATCTTTCCGCAAGAATTGGCCTAAACCACCTGCATTACCATCCACTGTCAATTCAAATCCTAAGCCTATTCCACAAGCAAATCCAAATGTACCCAGACTCCCAGCCATTGCAAATAATGTGACCAAAGCCAAGCCCATCGTATGCTACAAGTGTCACCAGCCAGGGCATCTCGCAGCAAATTGTCATTCAAAGAAGCCATCAGCACATATCAACTACCTTGGAGCTATGGACGAAGACGAGCATGAGGATATGCCAGATTTTACTGAAGATGAGGATGATCCTATTACTACTTCCGACACTTTACCAGGTATGCCTACTTCACATTCATTGTTGACTATGAAATGTATGGTGCATGGAAAAGAAAGAACTATATTGCATGACGACGGTAGTACCCATGACTTTATTTCAGCAAAATTGGTAAAGGAATTGAAATTGCATACTGTACCTACGCACTATCGCATAAAAGCTGCATTTTTAGGCACTAGGTACAATGGCACACAAGAAGTTCAAGATTTAGAAATTCAAATTGGTCCATATATTGAAAGAAGAAATTTCTTAGTTGTCCCATTACAGTCAAGTGACATTATCCTAGGAATGCCATGGAGACACCAACATAATCCCAATATAGATTATTCTACACACACAATGACTATTAATTTTCAAGGAAAATCTATTACATTATTTGGTATGCATGCATCTCATATTTTTCCACTGCTTACGCATACTCAAGCAAAACGTGCACTACGTAAGAATACTAAATCATATCTCATTTGGGTGAATGAATTGCACGCAAAGGAAAATCATATGCACCCTAAGCATAAGGAATTTCTTGTATATTTTAAGGACTGTTTTGCAGAAGACCTACCACCAGGTTTACCTCCATCACGTCCAGAAGACCATAAGATTGACCTAATACCTGGCACACAACCACCTTGCAAAGCCCCATATAGGCACAATCAAATAGAGCAAAAAGAAATCCAGAGTCAAGTTGAAGAATTACTAAATAGAGGCTTAATTCGACCTAGCAGTTCTCCATTCGGTGCACCTGTGCTCTTAGTCAAGAAAAAGAATAATACTTATCGTATGTGTATTGACTACCGAGCATTAAATAAGATCACTGTAAAGAATAGGTATCCTATACCTAGAGTTGATGACCTTATGGACAAACTACAAGGATCTTCTATATTTAGTAAAATTGACCTTAAGTCTAGATATCATCAGGTGAGGCTAGATAGATCCGACATATTTAAGACTGCATTCATGACACAGTTTGGCCATTACGAATTCTTAGTCATGCCATTCGGATTAACTAATGCACCTGCTACTTTCAGTAGAATGATGAACCGTATTTTTCTAAAATATCAATATTGTGTGATTGTTTTCTTTGATGATATTTTAGTGTTCAGTCAAAGTGAAAAAGAGCATTATGAGCATTTATCATTAGTTTTTCAATTACTCAAAGAAAATCAATTGTTTGCAAATCCTGACAAGAGTGAATTCTTTAAGACAGAAATAGAATATCTAGGTCATATTGTATCAAAAGAAGGAATAAAAGTTGATCCTAAGAAAATTGATGCAATATTGCATTGGCCTATTCCTAAAAATGTACATGAATTACGCTCATTCCTTGGTCTTGCTAGTTTCTATAGGAAGTTTGTACGTAATTTCTCATTACTTGCTTTACCATTGACCAAACTTCTTAAGAAAGGCATTGTTTATCAATGGACTGAAAACCAGCAGAAATCCTTTGACTTACTCAAACGTGCATTAACCAATGCCCCTGTTCTACAATTGCCTGACTTTAACAGACCATTCTTTTTAGTTGTGACCGATGCTAGCGGATCAGGAATAGGAGCCGTGCTAATGCAAGACAACCATCCAACAGCATATTCTAGTTCTAAGCTGAAACCCTCTGAGCTTAAATATTCCACTTATGACAAGGAACTCTTAGCAGTTGTCCAAGCATTAAAACAATGGAAGCATTATTTAATGGGTTCAGAATTCATGATAAAGACTGACCAGCAAAGCATTAGACATCTACTTAGCCAACCCCAAATTTCTGACCGTCATATCAAATGGGCTTCATTCATTCAAAGTTTCCATCCTATCATTCAATACCAACCTGGAAAAGAAAATGTAGTTGCTGATGCATTGAGTAGAAGACCTGCTATTCATAACATTTCTATCATATCTTTTGATTCTTTGATTGCTATGAAAGACACATATCACCAGGATATTACTTTTCATTCTGATTGGCAAAAATTAGTTCAAAATAATTTCATTCCTGTTGATTCATTGTCATATAATGATGGATTTATGTTCTTTGAAAAGAGACTGTGTGTTACTATTCCATTCCGATCTTTCGTTTTGAATGAAATTCATTGTCCCCCATATCAAGGTCATAGAGGTATCATTTCTACATTACGCATGTTAACTGAAGATTTTTATTGGCCGCATATGGATGCAGATGTATCTAATTTTGTTTCTGAATGTTTGATTTGTCAAAGAATAAAGAGACATCATGGTAAACAGTATGGGTTATTAATGCCTTTGTCTATTCCATCTAAACCTTGGGAACATATATCTATGGATTTCATTACTGGTTTACCAAATACTAAATCTAACCATGACATGATTTGGACAATTGTAGATAGATTTAGTAAGCAAGCATATTTCATTGCATGTAAGAAAACTTTAACAGCATCACAAGCAGCACAGTTATTTTTGAAAACTGTTTTTACTAACCATGGATTGCCGAAAGTGATTATTTCAGATAGAGATTCTAGATTTTGTAATAATTTTTGGATTACACTGTTTGCAAATCTAGGCACAAAGATTGATTTCTCATCTGCATTTCATCTAGAAACAAATGGACAAACAGAAGCCACAAATAGCACTATTTTAGATCTTTTACGTGCATACACTATCTCTAAACCTCAGACATGGGATACTCATTTGCATTTATTACAGTTTGCATATAACAATACACCGCACACATCTACAAAGAAAGCACCTTTTGAAGTTATTTATGGATATAGATTATCTACACCTGTTGCATCTTTGTCTAATAGAATACAAAGTGCCGATGATATTGCTGTTATGCATAACACTATTTTTGATGAGGTCAAGGATATGATTGCTAAAGCCCAACAATCATATACCAAACAAGCCAACAAGAAACGACAAGCCATGAATTTCAAAGTTGATGATTATGTTTGGCTTAGAATAGAAAAGCGTAGACTGCAAAGTGTAGATAGACATCCAGTTGTTAAATTAGCTCCTAGATTCTACGGACCATTTAGAATCATTCATAAGATTAATGACAATGCATTCAAGTTAGAATTGCCATCTCATTGGAAAATTCATAATACATTTCATATTAGTCTATTGAGACCATTTAGAGGCCAATTACCTATCCACCCTGTCTATGAAAACCCACCTTTACTAGAAGAACAGACTGAAATACTTGAACCAGAAGCCATCATAGACACTGACTACATGACCACTAGAACTGGCCGAAGGTATTCTAAATATCTAGTAAAATTTAAGAACCATCCTGTAGAGGAAGCACAATGGATGCACGCTAGAGACTTAAATGCTTTCCCCACTCTGTTAGCTCCACATTGAGCTAATAGCAATTGAGGTCAATTGCTATCCCACCCCGGGGGTATGATGCCAGGAGGCATATTCCACGGTGGATTCCGTGAGGTTTTACAGTGGATTCCGTAAACTTAGATGACCGGGGCTCATACGCAAAGAGGATTCTTTGTGCGAGAAGTTGATGGGGACGCCTGTCCTTTTCGGACGTTTCATTAATTTAGTGTGTACATGGGTGATTCCATAGCGGGTGATTCCGCAAAATGCATATTAAATTAATAAACGTTTATGAGTTTAGAGTGCGCACTCGTAATAAATTAAGGTTAGGATTTTTCTAACCAGTTGATTTATTTATGTAGCTGAAGACTGCTAGGTATTCACTTTTGTCGGTTTAATTGTGTTATTTTACTAACAATTGTGAATGCTTCAGTTGATGTGTAGAGATAGCAGCAGTGGCGGAGGAAAGCATTGGAGTCTAGCGGGTTTTCGACTCTTGGACTAGATTTTGATAGGCGCCATGCCTATATTTTGTTATGTCTATTGAGACATCGATTATTTATTATTATTTTGTATGCGCTTATGCGCCTGGATATGTTATTTCTATTTGGACATTGAGATTGGGCGTGCCAGACTCTATGGGCACCGTCCATTAGCTTTATTTTCCTATTTTTGGTAGAAAGCAAACTCAAAAGCTAAAAGCTTGTCATATTTTTGTAGTTGGGCTATTATTGAGCATGAAGATTGGAAATATACATTAAATACATGCTTTGTGAAGCGCTCACACAGGGCATGGGGGAGATTGAACCCAATTTGTCTCTTGCCTCTTGTCGTGCTTGCTTTTACATGGGTTTTTGTGCTAAAAAGTAGAGTACTTTGTTCTTGGGGACCTTCCGGGATTCACCACGTGAGCTATCTGCGACCGATCTGCGCACCAGCTTCCAAAGCCTCAATACTAGCAACATGAGCAACAACATCAATGTGATTTGCACCCATTTGCTACCCCCTCATTCCTGATCAACTTGCCTCATCCTCTAGCTCTCTTGTCACTCCTCTCAGCTCTTAGCAATCCTTGGAAACTTCCCCGATATCTTTGGCATGAGTTTGGGCATCAGTTGGAGCACCTGGGATCGGCCATTGATTCACAGTTTGTGACAATTTGTTGTCATACAATCTAGGACAAAACCTCATTCATTGTCTCGAGGTCACTTATGCTTCTCTGGATGTATATTTGATGGCAGATCATCTGGGATATTATGCCAATGTATTGGAATGCTTTGGGACTGTTTTGAGCACTCTTTTGCTCAATTTTACGGAGGTTTTTCATTGTTATTTTTAATAGGGTTGAATGCTATTTTATCAATGAAAGCATATGCCTATTGTTCCCAGGTGCATAGCAATTATTCCGAATGATATACCAATACTTATGGTTCATGTTACATGCTAATTATGCTTCTAGATTGTCTTTCAGCTGAGTTTGGAGCTTTAAATCTTGACATTGATTGTCATTTATTGTTATGTATGGTTATTTGATTCTCTAGTAAGAACTTTGCAAGATACTTGGGTCGGATGCTCCCAGATGTATGCTACTTCGAACTTGGATGTATAGATGCCTTCCCCATGATGTTTTAAGCTTTGTTTGCTCATCTAGCATTCGACTTTCCTTCCAGTGGGGGAGTCACTTCTTGACATTTGGAGATGACATTGAGCTTTTTATTATCCAATTGAGCTTGAGGGTCTTACAATGAGATCATGGGACTTGGTGACATGTACATACTCGTGTCATGCTTTATGTATGCAATTGATGCTTAGTGGGATGATTTGACATTCCTTTTGGGTCGGCACCTATCTCTGTCACAATATAGTCAGTGATGTATGCATCTTGGTTGGTTATGTATCGAGCTTCCGTTACATTGTTTGGCATTTGAATTTTATTCTAGTTGGAGCCACTTCTTGATATTTGGATATTACATTGAGCTTTTTAGTATGCAGATGAGCTTGAGGATCTTATAGTGAGACCATGGGACTTGATGACATGTACATACTCATGTCATGCTTTATGTACGCAGTTGATGCTTAGTGGGATGATCCAACATTCCTTTTGGGCCGACACCTATCTCTGTCACAATATTGTCATAATGAAGCAACTCATGGACCTTCCCATGGAGGAAACTTCTATGTCAACCCACTTAAATGTGTTTTATTCCATTATCAGTCATTTGTCTTCGTAGGGGTTTGAATTTAAGGGCACTCTTCTTCCCTTCTTCCTCTTAGTTACAGTGTGCCTGAATCATGGGATACCTTTCGTACTGCTATGTGAGCCAACATACCTCTACTCTAATGGGTTACAGTTGTAGGATGTAGAGGTGCACTCTTGACTAAAGTGATTAACAAAAATAATGTTGATGCTTCCCACACTTCTCATGCTTTGACAGTTAGAGGCAGTAATGGTAGGGTGGTAATGATCGCTATGGTGGAGACTCTTAGCAATCTTGCTCTCAAACACGTGGACAGTCTCGCAGTAAGTCCCATGGCCGTAAGTCCTCATTTACTTGTCATTACTATGGGAAAGCAGGGCCTGTTTGGCCATAGTGCCATAAAGTGCACGAGGACAAGCACAAAGAAAAGGGAAAGGGTAAAGCACAGGACAAAAATGATAATTGTAACATTATCCCTAGCAAGTCCAATGTTAAGATTGAGGAGATTAATATTGTGCAGACTTATTTTGATGATGATTTTATACTTGCAGCTTCTTCTCTTGATACTTGACAACAACTAATTAATGCTTTGTCAAGGTATACTCACTATTGGTTGATAGATTCAGGGGCTTATTTTCATGTGACCCCTCATATAGAGTGGTTTTACTCCTTTCACAATTTGACTGGATCTGTCCATTTGGGTAATTACCTGGCATTGGAGATAGTTAGTATTGGTGATGTCCAATTGCAGTTTGGTTCAAGTTGCATGTTTACTCTTTATTAGGTACATCATGTATCGGTTCTCACAAAGAGCCTTATCTATGCTAGGACTTTGGATGATGCAGGTTATCTAGTTTCTTTTGGTGATTCCTCATAGAAGATTACATGTGGGAATCTTGTCATTGCACATGGTGCTAATTCCAATACTCTCTATCCCTTGCTTGTATCTAAGTCAGTTGATCACATTTTGGCAGTGGATTCAGTTCCACGTGTATCTTTGTGGCATCATCACCTTGGACACATGTCCTTAAAATGAATGAAAATGCTTACTTGCGTTTGTAGTATCTTCCCCTCCCCCTCCCCTTGACTATAAGTGCTTTGAGTCCTGTGATCATTATTTATATGGTAATAAGACACGTAATACACATAAAAAGTCTAGTATGACATGCATGGGTGAGCCATTGGCTCTTGTTCATTCGGATGCTTGTGGTCCCATGCCCTGCAAGTCATTAGGTGGCGTGAAGTACTTTGTCGCTTTCATTTATGACTATATGCATAAGATCTGGGCATATCCTATTAAGAAAAAATCATATGTCTTAATAACTAGGCTTCCTTTCAGTGTGTTGGCTTACTTTAGTTGAGAATGAGTCTAGGTATAGGCTGAAATGCCTAAGGTCAAATAATGGAGGTAAGTATGTCTCTAAATTCTTTGAGCTATCTTGTGATGACAAGGGTATTAAGCGTCAATTGACCGCCTCGTACACCCCACCCTAGAATGATATGGCATTAAGCCTATGAAAATGATAATTAAGAAGTAAATTTTCAGTATGCTTAGCCACAGTAGGCTTACCACAATATTTTTGGGCTGAGGCAGTTACTACTACCGTACAGTTGATAAATTGGTCCCCATGTACTGCTCTTCACTATCAAGTTGTAGAGAAGGTATGGTCTAGAAAACCTCCCTCGTATGCTTATTTTCATGTCTTTGGTTGTGAGGCTTTCTGCCATGTACCCAAGGACAAGTGCAATAAGCTCGATCCTAAGTCTAGGAAATTCGTATTTCTTGGTTACCGAGATGCAGGTGAGATGGGCTATTGCCTATGGGATCTACATGCTCAGAAGGTTATCCATAGCCATGATGGGGTTTTCCATGAGGAGAAAATGCATAAGCAGCCTAAGCATGTAATTGAGATACACATGGTGATATTTCAAGAGGAGCCTCATGTTACTGTGTCGTCCGCTAGATAGCCTATATATCAATTGTTGCGCTGATGCCCTTGTGTCCTAGGTTCCCGATGCTCCACAGGATGTACAAGCCCCATAGCTAGCTTTGAGGAAGTCTACTACTATAGATAGATGACAACCTGTGTGGTTTGAGCCCTCTATGAATTATGTTATGGTGATAGATGCTGGTGACCCTCTTACTTATGATCAGACCATGTGCAAAGGTGATAGACACTCTTGGGAGAGGGCCATGCTATCAGAGTATGACTCACTATAGAAAAATCATAAGTGGGATTTGGTTTCTTTGCCTAGTGGCAAGTGCGCTTTGCCATCCAAATGGGTGTACAAGTTGAAAAATACCCGTGGATGCCCCAAGTTGGGAAACAAGGCTAGATTGGTTGCTAAGGGCTTCAAGCAGGAACATGTGTTGACTTTGATAAAGTCTTTCTCCTATTGTGAAGATGACTACTCTATGCTTGTTATTGGCTATGTTTGCTCAACTTGACTTGGCTCTTTATCAAATGGATGTCAATATGACTTTTCTTCATGGGAACTTACATGATGAGGTTTACATGAAATAGCCTAAGGGCTTTGCAAATCATGGTAGGGAACACCTAGTGTGCAGATTGAGGAAGAGCCTTTATGGCCTTAAGGGGACACCTAGGGAATGCTATCACAAGTTTGATGCCTTTATACATCCATAGGGATATTTCCCTAGTGATATGGATTCTGTTTATACAGAAGAAGGCTCGTGATGGTAGCCTTATGATTTTGATCCTCTACGTGGATGATATGTTGATTGTTGGGAGTACTCATGATGAGTTGGATGCCTTGAAAGGTCATCTCAAGAAGAGAATTGAGATGAAGGACATGGGACATGCCTCATATATTCTTGGGATACACATTATGCGTGATCACTCTAAGGGGCTCCTCTACTTGTCACAGAAGGAGTACATTTAGAAGGTCCTTGAGTAGTTTCATATGCAGGATGTTAAGCCTATTGGTTGTCCTTTACCTTCTCACATGAAGGTTAGTCATGCCAATTGTTTGCAGTTTGATGAGCAGAAGGTCGAGATGGCCAAGATCCCTTGTGCATCCGCATTGGGCAGTTTGATGTATGCCATCAAAGCCACTCATCCCCTAGCATAGCATTTGTAGTGGGAGTTATAGCACGCTATATGGCTACACATGGTAGACGATATTGGGATGCCATCAAGGGTGTCATGAGGTACCCAAGGGGCACAATAGCTATGTGCATGTGTTATGGTGGCCAAGATACATGAGTCATGGGATACACTGACTCTTATTATATAGGACATATAGACAGTAGGAATTCCACCTCTTGCTACATCTTCACCTTTGTTGGAGGTATTGTTTCTTGGATGTCTAGGCTGCAAAAATGCATGGCCCTATCTAATACAAAGGTAGGGTATGTTGTAGTGATGAGGCTTGCAAGGAGGCTATCTGGCTAGGCTGTCTAGTGGCAAACCTTGGTATTACTGTTATGGTCCCTACACTACATTCGAATTCCATGAATGCTATTCAGTTGGTCAAGAATCACTTCTTTCGTGCGAAGACAAAGCACATTGAGGTGCATTACCACTTTATTTGAGAGATCGTTTTGTGAGGAAACTCCATTGAGCTTCTCAAGATCTCAACTAACCAAAGTGTTTTGCCTTCCTTAGGAAGTTGATGGACATTGGATGAGATGATGTCTTTTTTCATCATGTTGTATTTATGTACATTTGTACATTGCCACTTTTTTCTTGTTCTCTCCTCACTAGGGGCACATTTTCCTTAAACTGGGAGGTTGTTGGGGGTAAAGGCACCTATGCCTAGCCATCCGTGCATTAGTTACACTGACAGCACCTGCATACCCGCACACCTATACACTACTGCAGGTGGTGGCGGGCGCCAATGACTTTCACTTCATTCTTTATTCTTTCAATGGCATTTGAATAAAGGAAAGGATGATCACACGTTGTGGTTGTTGGAGTTCCCACATCTTCTCTCTCTCTCTCTCTCTCTCTCTCTCTCTCTCTCTCTCTCTCTCTCTCTCTCTCTCTCTCTCTCTCTCTCTCTCTCTCTCTCTCTCTCTCTCTCTCTCTCTCTCTCTCTCTCTCTCTCTCTCTCTCTCTCTCTCTCTCTCTCTCTCTCTCTCTCTCTCTCTCTCTCTCTCTCTCTCTCTCTCTCTCCTTCCATCATAGCTCTTGCTTCTGCTCCGTGCTTCCACTTCAAGGCTCACACCCTTCACTACCTCAAGTTATGCTAATAACATTACCTTGAGAAGGTAGTCTAGGCTTCCTTGTAGTACATCAATTTGAGAAGGTAGTTTAGACTACCTTGTAGTGCATCAATTTTAGATTAAGATAAAGCATTGGATGTATAAAAGTGCACCCATACTGAACCCATGCACTTTTCAGCGTACATATTTGCATTAGATTACCTTTCCACCTAACTTGTATACCAAATGTAATATGTATTGCTATTCCAAACATATCCATGATTAATAGTAGCATATATTTGCTACTAGCTAGCATGGAGGTATAAATAAGCATGTGCTAGTTGTACTTTTTATCTAAGACATTAGAAGATATATTTAAATTTGACGACTATTTTTCCTATTTTTTTGCATTTTTACCTATCAATGCAAATTTTTAAAAAAATACATCTATGTCAAATGTCATGTTTTGTTTAAGATGATGCCTGTCATTTTTCATTCAAGGTATAGTTTATATAATATACCTAAATTTCTAGATAGGTATATACTTAATCCAAACAAATGAAAGATATTTCAATAAATTTATGGTCATATGAAATATTGGACATCCAATCAAATTTAGTCTTGATTAGAATAACAAAGATGACTCTTTGATTGCTCCAACGGAGACTTTGATTCTCATTTAGTTGCTATGGTACTGGGGGTAGATATTTTCAACAAACAATTAAAACTTATAGCATGCTATTCATGGGATTTGTGTAAACACACCAATATGTTTACTATCATTCGATACCCATCACTAGATATGGTGGCAACAAAGTTCAAAGATAAATAAGACCCATAACCAAATGGCATGGTCATTGGATAAATGACTATTTTGTATTGCATACATAAGACTCATGCCTTTTACACCTTAGAATGGCACTAGTGAAGCTTTTGAATTTCAAATCTGTATGATTAGTTGGATGTTGGATTAATAAGAACACAAGGTATTACACAACTTTATGTGACTAGTGGTTAGCTATTGTCTATCAGTGAGACACCATGCCTTTATCTTAGGGATATCCTTGCAGCACAACCTATTGGATTGTTGTATGCTTGTATATTTTAAACTTGGCATGAGTACTATCTTCTTTAGCTCCTTTTTTAGAGTTCCTCTGAATGCTATAGGTCATATCATGGTCTTCTGAGTTTTATAGTCTGATTTCCTATAGATTATATGCCTATAAGCACTATTAATTGAATATTTCTACCCAAGCATATGATCCATCCTCTAACTAGAAATGGCTAACCTATATACATGCACCAAGGCTTAATGCTTATTGTTGCTGAATATTGCAAACTTCTCAAAGCCTTAGACATTTACTTCGACCACATGGAACACAAGTATACCCACATAAATCATGTTAGAAGGTTGACTTTTTGTATTGCACTTATTTTAGACAAATAGGTCAATGAAAAACTCTATGCTATATATTTTCAAAGGATATGTGATGCATTTAGTATGTACTTAATGTTCTTATAGTATTGAGTGGATAGTGGAATATGCAAGTTGTTTCAAGTTTCATTTATTGTCTATTTAAGCAATTGGGCATTTCAAGGATCGTTCAATCCTTCATTTTCGTTATCATTGTTAGAAAATTGGATTTAATGTCACCAATAATTGGATTCATTGCATTTGTGTAGCTTCGTCTAATTCTTCCAATAATAGGTATCATGCTAAAACTATTTCATGGGGAATATTACAATACTTGAAAAGACATGTGAAGTATTGCAATAGGGTCAAGAGATGATTGTATGCTATAAATCAAGGCAAATAGGAACCTTTCCTATGCTACCTCAAGATTTGATCTAATTTTCATCCATCCCTCTCTTAGGACAACATAGGTAGTTATCATCCTTAATATAGAGAATGCTCTATAGGAGTCATTTTTCCTTGCAAAAGTCCATAAACATAGGTTTAACCTACTTTGAGTTAATTAGATGTTGCTTCTTTCAACTCAAGTTCCAAACTCTTAGGACCTCCAATGATTTTGGTAAAAGAATGTGTAGCTAGGACAATATAATGCATATAGTACTTCAGGCTGACAAGGTTTAGAAGCATGGGTCATTTTGTTAATCATAATGTTTTCTTTAAATGACCAACTGTGCATTCTATAGTTTTGGACTTGGTAACATGACTGCAAATGGAGTTTTTTTCCATGTATTCTTTACTAGTTGCTAATCACACAGTTTTGTATTTTTTATAGGATGGTGGATAATTTGTCATTGTATAATGATTTACCACCTAATCCTCTGAAGAAGAGCGGTCTTAACCTTTCACATTGTTTTTCTTTTGCAATACCACATGTAACTTAAAAATCTAATGGATCTAGTCATTTTACAAGTCTAATTTTCACTCCCTTCAATAAATGAATTACAAGTTAGACTTGTCTTAAACTAAGGATAAAGGAACCTTCAATGAATGGCAATGGGGTGTTCTCCATACGTAAAGATATAATTAGTAAGAAACTACTATAGAAAGATAGAATGATGAGTTCTAAGTGCTTTAGAATTAAAAAGTATCAAATCATAGATCTCTAGAATGTCGCAACATGAGTGCCTATCTTGTTGATTTTTACAATCTGATTGTATCTTTAGGGAAATGCTATGATGCTTGTTTCGATTATATTAATCCTAACTAGTGTTAATGTTGAGGTCCTTCATCATATAATTGCACAAATTAATTCAAAATTAAAGACAACACAATTTGCAAGAGAGAATAGAAATAAGAAAAGTATGCATGACACAAGATTGGGTACAATCTCCCATATGCATGGGTGAGCACATCCTCCATATGTGTATTTATGGGCTTGTATTAATATTTTGTGCTTAAAATCATTAAAAAATTACCCCTTTTTGGACTCTTACTTTCTTTCCATGAATGCTTTGCTTTTGTCCTAATATTTTTAAACTCTTATTCTAATGAACCTATTCTAAGGTTTATAAAATAATAATCAAGCTCTCTAGGCCTTGCAAAATAGTTACATCCAAATAAATGAATTGCGTGTAGACATATACAATGTCATTGCCCTAGTAAGCACCCAATATAATAATTCCACGCTATGACACATTCAACCATAAATAATTCCTAAGCATTAGAATGCACTTCATTATAATATTTACTTTGCATATAACTCGTTCCAATTCTAATGATTTGCTAACCAGACACAAAACACATTAGTATCCTTTCGTTTTTCTACCAGGCATAAATGTGACTATTGTCACACACAGTGCCATGTGTAACAAGTCATAAGCCATGCGACAAATATAGAAATCCATAAAAATAAATAGAAACCATTTTATTTTTGCAATAAATTGTTATTCTCATAGTAGATTTTAGCAATTTCCATAACATAGCTTAGGGGTTAAAAAGAAATTGTCCTAATAAGTTGATAAAACAAAGTTACATGAATGATTAGTCACGTGCTAGTGTTGCCTCTCATGCAACGAATTTGCACTATATTTCTATCGCCAAACTCTCTATAAGTTGCGTGGGGAAAACTCCCAATTTCCCTCTCACAATGGTTAAGATCCTCACATAACTCTTTGCCTAAGGGTACTTGCTCTAAGACCATTCCCTTGTTCATCTCCTCAAACTCATCTCCAGAAGAGATTCTTTTGATTGCCAGCTTGCTTCTTATGCTTACTTAAGATGCTTTCACATCATAATGACTCCTCATCTTACAAGACTTAAAGTCAATTTCAACAAGTCCTTTCTCCATAGAAAACTTATCCTCGTTGTCTAAAGATTGCACCTATGACACACATGGCTCAACTTCACTAACCAATCCATTAGATTAGAGTGTGTAGAAAGTCAATGCAACCATGAAAAGAGATAACTATCAGTTTGTTGAGGAGATTCACGAATAGCCACTAACTGCCGAGGTTCTTGAACAAGAATTGCAAGATAGGAGAGCAAGAGAGTATAGAAACTAAGAAACACTTTTGTATTCAAGATTAAAATAGCCGTGCATACACTCAAACTAGGCGAGAGCCTAGAACTCAATAATAATATAAGAAATCTTGTTACAATAATGAATCTTCAAGAAATAATTTGAAGATGCGCATCCAAGAGAGCTTTGTCGGGCATCAAGCACTCTCAATTCATGGTTAAACTTGATAAGTCTACATTCACTAATGTTATCTTTGCATTCTCTTCTCTTTATAATTGTACCCAGGCCTTCATCACATCAAACAATGTATCTTATATAGAATTTCATTGCCTTTCTTTTCATGCTAAAAGCATAGGCTTTTGCCTTTTGTGCCTTGGCTTTTGCTTTTCCCTATTTTCATTTCTGTGTAGGCCTTGAGTCTAGCTACAACTTGTTTTTTCCATAAATTTGTCATACAAACTTCCAATATTGTCATCCATATACTCAAAATGATTGGAATGACTCCAATCTAGAAGCCTACATGGGCGAAATTGTAAAATTCTTCTCAAAATAGCTAAAAATGCCATTTTTCATACAATGCATCTCTCTTTTACATTTTTGGGTTCGAATGACTTGTACCACTTTAAGATAAATCATTGCATGTATTTTAATCCATCAAGACCTTCCAGTTTCCTCGAACCCTACAAACTTTTCATTAAGTTATTAGAACTTGATAATGGATTGATGGACTAGTTCTGCTTCCTAAAAATCTTGTAAAGATCACATTTAAGTAATACACAAGTATCATAAGCCCTTGCATATATTTTAATCCATCCAAACGTTTCTTTAGGTTATTAGAACTTGATAATGGATATTCAGACTATCTTGATGGACCAGTTCTACTCCCTAAAAATCTTGTAAACATCATGTTTAAGTAATCCATAAGCACATATTCAAAATACTTGTATGGATGTCTTTTCCTTGCTCTTCCTTCATTGAGCCTGTAGCTTCATGACATTGTTGCCTTATACCAAGCACATATTAGAAACAATTGCAGAAAAGGAAGCCTGCAATATTCTTAATGGATTATCAAGATACAATCAAGTGCAAGTTAATCCAAATGACATGCACAAAACAACATTTTCCATTGAAAGAGATGTATTCATATATATTGTAATGCCCTTTGGCCTAACCAATGCACCTGCCACTTTTCAAAGACTAATGTGTACAATATTCAAAGTCATGCTCTGTAAATGGTTGGAAGTGTTTGTAGATGATCTCTACATGCACACCAACTAGGCAGACCATCTCAAGAAACTATGAACAGTCTTTGAGCGGTGTAGACAATATGGCCTTTCTTTAAACCCCTTAATGTGTCAATCTTTTGTGAAACACAGATACATTGTAGGACACCTGATATCAAAGAATGGTATTGTAACAAACTCCTCAAAATTCAAAGTCATTGTCGAATTGCCACCGTCGAGAAACTTCAAGGGAGTTCAATGCTTCATTGGCCACATAGGATATTATCCTAAACTATGCATTGATCACTTAATCTTATTAATTATCTTCCAGTCCCCATTGAAGAATGTCAATGTGCCTATGAAACATTGAAAAAGGCTTTAACTATAGCATCAATTTTGCGAGCCTTATATTGGAATGCACCATTCCATGTGCATATTGACACCTTGAAGTTGATGTGAGAGTAGTGCTATGCCAACCTAGAGAGCATAAACTAGACAACCCAATGAGCTTTGCTAGTCACCAGCTAATGAATACTGAGATGAACTATTCCACCACTAAAAGAGAAGGATTAGCGATGGTGTTTTCCGTAAAGAAGTTTCAACATTGTTTAGTAGTGATGCCCTTTACTTTCTTCCTAGACCACCAGGCTCTACTATATCTTGTTAACAATCCATGCACTACCAATTGCATACAGTCCAATGGTTTCTACTTCTTCTTCTTGAATTCGACTTCTCAATTGTAATATGAAGAGAAAAGCAACATTACATGGCTAACCATTTATCCTGAATACCCAATGGAGAGTCAGCAAAAAAATGTATCGTAAATGACCTCCAAGATGCACATTTGTTCAAAATGTCTAAAGTAGAAGATCTCTTTAAAGCCAACCTCATGCCCACTCGGTCGATGACATTGTTGAGATGTTGGAAAATGGAATACTTGATTGACCAATAGAAAAGGCTCGACTTTATCAACTCATAATCAAAGTGCAACTCTATCAACTAATCGTTGGACATTTATGCTGATTAGGCCAAGATGGGTCCCTGAGGCATTGTGTATGCGAGCGTGAGGAGATACAATTTTGGCTAAAGCACATGCAAAGAATTACAAAGGGCCATTTTGATGGAGACTCCATGGCTCATAAAATCTTGTAGTCTCAGCCATGGTGCCCGACTTCGTTCAACGATGCTGCAAAATTTGTCAAACACTGTGATGAATGCCAACACATAAAAGTTCCAATCAAGAAGGACAAAGTGGAGCTATCACCAATGATCACATGATAACCATTTGGAAAGTGGGGGATAGATTTTGTAGGGCCTATAAGCCTTGTAGCTTAATATTCTCGGGGTAGGTACATTATTGTTGCTATAGATTACCTAAACAAATGGGTTGAGGCTAGGGGCACAAGGAAAAACAATGCAAGAACAACATCCAAGTTTTTACAAGAGCACATAATCTCATGGTTGGCTAGCCCATTGAGATTGTGAGTGATCAAGGCGCAATGGTTGAGGCTATGGCCACAAGGAAAAAGATGCGAGAAAACAACAGCCAAGTTTTTATGGGAGAACATAATATCATGATTTGGCTACCCCATTGAGATTGTGAGTGATCAAGGCACACACATCATTAATGAGGTGATTTCACACTTGCTGTCCACATTCATGATAATACATCAAAAATCCTCCCCATATTACCCACAAGCAAATGGTCAAATTGAAGCTACAAACAAAATTCCGATTAATGTCTTGACAATAACTATATTTGTCTCTCAAAGTGGCCTAGGACAATAAGCTGATGGCAGTGTTGCGTGGGCTTATTGCACAACCTACAAGATTGTGATGGGCCAAACTCCCTTTAAATTGACTTATGATACTGATGTAGTTACGTCAATTCAATTCTTTGTCCCTAGCTTGAGAGTAGTTATGCAAGAGCAATGGGAGGGCAAGAAAGCTCGGACCAATTGTTTAGCAAAGCTAGAACAATTGTCAAAAATTTGATCATTGGCAACACACAACCTTATCTACCAAAAAGTATGGTGAAAGGCTTGGTTTGACAAATACATCAAGTAACGGGAATTTGAGAAAGGCAACCTTCTGTTGCTCTACTCCATCAAAGGTTATAATAAGCAAAAAATGAAATTCTAAGATCTAGGCTCTTTGCATGGAACCAGTAATGTCGAGCTTGAAACATTGAATGGTGAAGGCATGGGCTTTTTCAATGGAAGCCAAATCAAAAAATAATATCCACATGCACATTCCTTGTACAAACCCCCAATGGCACTACCACCTATTTCCATACAGGTAGTTAGAATCACTATGCTTGACCCTAAAGACAAAAGCCCCATACTTGCAACTTACTAAGTATCACACTGGATTGTAAGGAAATCTCGCAACAAAGTCACTACCATAATCGATGAAGGCGTTGATTGTAACATCTTGATATACAATGATTGGGATGGGAATTGGGCAACCGCCACTCATACCAACAACTACAAAAGTAAATCCATACGTGTTGATAAATATGACATATCCTAAGTCATATCCTATGGTTGTATGTATCTAAAGGAAAAGTGTATGTAAAGTGTCCTTAAGTTTGGGGTATCTATCATTTGAGGATACCACTTGTGGTAGTGGACTATTGGAGAAATAGAGAAGAATAATGGAGGAGAAGAAGACATGAAGCTCCTGACTTCTCATCTGATTTCTTTCACGGACTCCATCCACTTCAATTTTTATTATGGTATCAGAGCAAGATATTAACACACATGTAACACAAAGAGAGGATCAGAGTAATCTCTGCCATACAAAACAAGCCCTTTGCCAAGAAAAAAGAGAGGAATCCTTGAAAGTCAAACGGTTCCATTTCTGACGCTTCGATAAGGATGGAGATGCATCCTTGAATCAGAGTGTTCGAGCTGAGACTTGTCACTGAATCAATTCGTTCCTTTGGTAGAATACCCATCAGAATTGAGATTTGTCTAGGCCGTCAAAGTAAGGGTGCTGCTCGGAGCTACTCATTATTCAACTCCTACGGACATATGGTCTGTTGGTTGCATTGGCATTGACTTCTCGGAGCCCCTAATAAGGGCCAGGTTTGAGGAGCTCAACAATGATCTTTTCAAGAAGACGATGGGCCCTGTCAAGAAAGCCATGGATGATGCTGGACTGCAGAAATCTCAAATCGATGAGATTGTGTTGGTCAGAGGAAGTACCAAGATCCCCAAGGTTCAGCAACTACTGAAGTATTTCTTCGATGGGAAAGAACCCAAGGGTGTGAACCCCGACGAGGTTGTGGCATACGGAGCTGCAGTTTAGGGTGGCATTTGAGTGGAGAGGATGGTGACGAGACAAAAGATATCCTGCTTTTGTACGTTACTCCAATGATAGCAGTCCCAGAGACTCATCTTTCAAGAACTTCTCAAATCTTGCCTGCTTGCCAGGATTGTCTTTAAAGGGTTGAGATTTGAAAAGAGAGTCTTCAATCTACGAAGCAGACTTAGTAAAAGTACTTGACAGAGCTGACTGCAAACGTTCACGATCTTTTGAGCTAATTAAGGGTGTAATTGTTGTCCGTTCCAAAGGTCTCTCTCCAAGGATTTCTCCTCATTGTGCAGAATCTAGGCCTGCAACCTTGCTTGAAACTTGTGGCGAAATCACTTCAACAGGCTCAGATTGCAACAAATTTCTCTCTGAATCTAAGGAATCCAAGAACTTATGCATCGGTACAAAATCTGGAGGTATGACAGGAGGAGGAAACCTCTCCATCTTGAAATCAAAATTTGATGCAGGTTTATAGTCAATTAAGACATCCTATTTTTTTTGTGGTAGTAATTCTCTATGGTGACTTGTAGGCGTGAGAAGGTTCATCTCTTCATCACTTGCTGCAATCTCTAGTTCAAAATCTAGTGCCACCTATAATCTCCTCAGAACTGATAAAAGGGTAGATTCATGCTTGATTGGGTCAGGTTTGGTATATATATGCTACAACAACGATCTAACAAACAATTTGTAGGTTCAGATTTCTATCCCTAACACTACATTCTGCTATCATTGGTGATGCCATGATGCATTTTGGGTCATATGGACAATGCTTGGGATCCGAATCGGATGTTTCTTGTTGGGAACTGAATGTATCACATGTTGGCATCATGGATGGATGTATATGACAGATTTTGGACACATATTGGACCATTGATGTTCCAAATTGGGGCATACTCCTGAATACCATTTCTTGACAGTTTGTATTGTTGTTTTTTTTCTGAATTTGCAGCAGTCATAATGTCTGACACGGCACAGATCACTCACATCGTGGGAAACAAATTGACCAAAGACAACTATAGTGTTTGGTCTTACAGGATGGAGAATTTTTTGATGGGTAGAGGTCTATGGGGGATGATGAATGTCCAGAAGTTCCTGAACATCCAACTGAAGAGCAAAAGAAAGCATACAAGGATTGGACATGGAAGAATATGAAATTTTTGCATTGGATCTCCATATGTATTTCAGAAACATTGATTCCTCATATAAAAAAGGCAAGTACTTGTAAGGAGGCATAGGAAATCATAGAAAAAATGTATGGAATATGTACATAGGCTCGTAAGATACAACTCAAGCAGAGATTACATGGTGCATGGAGAGGCAATCGCAGTATCAGTGACTATGTGGCAAAAATCAAGCAAATTGCAGAAGACCTTGCATCCATTAATGCACCTATTGATGATGATGATTTAGTGTCAGTGACACTAAATGGACTTGGACCAGCTTTCAAATCTTTGGATACCTCTATTTCAGTTAGAGGAGGCTCTATGCCTGACTTTGAGGAGCTTATTGGATTGCTACTTACAGAAGAAATCAAGTTGGGATTGAATGTATCTAGCAGTGGCAAAAATGCATGTGGAGACAGTGTTTTCTATCACAAGAGAGGTCGTGGCAGCTCATCTAGAGCTAGAGGCTCTTCACATGGTCGTAATAACTATGGTTTTGCTCATGGAAGAGGTAACTTTGGTCGTGGTGGCTTCATGCATAGAGGCAGGGGGAGATCTTTCCCTAGAGGTAGAGGATGGTCTAGTCCTTCTTCACAAAGAGATGGAACTTGTCATTATTGTGGGTAGTTTGGTCACTTTGAGAGGGATTATTATCAAAAATAGAATGACATGTCTAGGGGTCATGGAAGGACCCAATATGGCCACTATGCATGCACTTATGGTAGTACAGGTTATGGACCTAGAGGTGGATCACCTAGAGGTCACCTATTTGCTATGGAGCATGTGCTTGGGAGCATGACTCACCCTCTTCATGAGAATGATTGGTTTTTGGATTTAAGAGCTACAAACCACATGACTCATCATGCTGAGTGGTTTGATAGCAAGGAGCGAATGCAGAATGAGGAATATGTTGCCACTGGTGATGATACTTTACATAAAATTACTCATATTGGTAGTGTGCCACTTGTTACTAAAGGTGGGATTGAGAACAAGCTTGGTGATGTACTTTATGTACACACAATAACTAAGAACTTAGCATCGGTTGGTCAAATGACAGATCAAGGATTGCAGGTGAGATTCAATAAGTTTGGATGTTTCATTGAAGAGTTCCATAATGGGAGAACTTGCGGCAATTGACATGCAGGTACATGCCTCAGCAAAATGGTACATACCTCAGCAAAATGGTGTGGCTAAAAGGAAGAATCGGATTATTGCAAAGGTTGCAAGGGCAATGACGAACCAAATGAACATGCCAGTTTCATGCTATACTCAAGAACTTGACTTCACAGAACATCACTTTTGCAGAGGATGTCACTCCTCTTTTCTTGCTTGGTACTCTTAATGAGTCATGGGATGTATTCCACACTGCATTATGTGCCTCTACTGCTACCTTGAAATTATCTGATGTTGAGAGTGCTCTTCTATAGGAAGAGGTTAACCGTAAGAATTTGGATGCTCTCGTGTGACTCATGCTATGACAGTTAGAGGCAGGAATGATGGATATGGAAAGCATGGCAGTGGTAGTGGCCGTGGACGGGATTCTTAGAAATCTCGGTCCAAGTCTCGTGGGAAGTCACGTAGCAAATCACGTGGCAGGATTGCAGATGTTACTTCTTACCATTGTGGAAAAAAGAGCCATATTAGGCCACAATGCCATGAATTGCGCAATGAAAGGCACAAAGATAAGGGGAAAGACAAAGGATAAGTCTTCTGATCGCAGCATAGTACCTGCAAAGTCTAGTGTTAAAATTGAAGAGATCAATGTTATGCAGCCTGAGAATGTTGATGATGATGATTATATCCTAGCAACTTCTTCTAGTGCTTTGCAGATGACAGAGGTACACTCTATGTATGCACAGTGTTGGCTCTTGGACTCAGGTGCGTCCTTTCATGTGACACCTTGCTGAGAGTGGTCTCATTCATACCGTACTCTTTCGGGTTTTGTGTGCTTGGGTGATGATAGCTCTCTTGATATTGTGGGCATTGGTGATGTTAGGCTGCAGTTTCCTTTTGGCAGCAGTTTTGTTATGCAGGATGTACATCATGTACCTGCTTTGACATGCAGTCTCATGTCAGCTGGACAGCTTGATGATGCAGGATATCATGTGTGTTTTGGAGACTCTGCGTGGAAGATCACTCGTGGCAGACTTGTGATTGCAAGAGGTGCCAAGGCTGGCAGTCTCTACCCCTTGATTATAACAGCTTCTTCCCTTGATCATGTTTTGTCTGTGTGTTCTATCCCACATGTATCTCTTTGGCATGCCCGTTTGGGCCATATGTCTTTGAAGGGAATGAAAATGCTTTCTGGTTTGCAGTACTTACCGCCCCTTGATTATGCATGTTTTGATTCATGTGAGCATTATCTTTATCGCAGGCAAACTAGGTCTACGCATAAGAAGTCTAGTAGGCCACGCATAAGTGAGCCCTTGGCATTGGTACATTCGGATGTCTATGGGCCTATGCCTTGTCAGTCTATGCTGCGCAAGTTCAGAGACCTGCTTGGTGTGCAGGAATTGGGATTGAGCTCGAGGGGGAGTGTTGAGATATCGAGCTCCACTCGTGATATGCCAAGGTGACCGTTCAACATTTATGTCACTGACTTGTCAGTTGCAGATGCGATTGGTACACCGCCCATGAATAATAGCTAGATGACAGCTATCCTTATCTACTCTAGTTCGTGGCTCAGTTAGTATGCCACCTTAGTTAGTTGAGTTTGTTTTGAGACCCATATATAGGGTTCTTCTATTTCTTTGTACTTGAGTTCTTTTTGGCTTACACAACTAAGAAGAGAAAAACTGTTTTCAGCCTCCACCTTTGTGTGTATTCCCCCATTGTGCAAGCAAGAAAGCTACAAGTGAGACTCCTTCCTTCTCTCCCACAATCTTGACAAACCTAGGGAGTGGTATCATAAGTTTGATGCCTTTATGCAGTCACAGGGCTATAGCCGGAGTGCTATGGATCTATGTCTTTACACGAAGAAAGCCCGTGATGGTTCTTTATTGATTTTGATACTCTATGTGGATGATATGTTGATAGCAGGGAAAGCTCATGATGAGCTAGATGCTCTTAAGCTCAAGAAGAGCTTTGAGATGAAAGATCTAGGATAGGCCGCTCACATACTTGGTATACGCATTAGACGCGACAGGCATCAGGGACTCCTCTACTTGTCACAGAGGGAGTACATTCATAAAGTCCTTGAGTGCTTCCGCATTTAGGACGTAAAGCCTATTGGCTGTCCATTGCCTTCTTATGTGAAGATATCACAGGCTGATTGTCCACAGACAGATGAGCAGAGGGCTGAGATGGCCAAGATTCCCTATGCATCTGCAGTGGGCAGTCTTATGTATGCCATGATAGCCACTCGTCCAGATATTGCCTTTGCAATTAGTGTTGTGGCACGCTATATGGCTACACCTGGCAAGAAGCATTGGGATGCCATGAAGGGTATCATGAGGTATCTGAAGGGCACTGTAGATATGTGCATATGCTATGGCAGCCATGATACAGGAGTCATGGGGTACACTGACTCTGATTATGCAAGACATGCAGATAGTAGGAAGTCCACTTCCGGCTATGTATTCACCTATGCTAGAGGTGTTGTTTCTTGGATGTCCAGGGTGCAGAAATGCACGGCCCTTTCTACTATAGAGGCTGAGTATGTTGCAGCCCACTAAGGCTTGCAAGGAGGCCATTTAGTTGGGTCGTTTAGTTGCTAACCTTGGTATTGATGCTATCCCTACACTCCATTCGGATTCTATGAGTGCTATTCAGTTAGCCTAGCCAAGAATCCGGTCTTCCATGTGAAGACGAAACACATTGAGGTGAGGTATCACTTCATATGTGGAGTCGTTGAGGACAAGTCTGTTGATCTTGTCAAGAGCTCGACTGACCAGAATCCTGCAGATCTGCTCACGAAAAGCCTCTCTATAGAGCACTTTGCCTTCCTCAGGAGGTTGATGGGCGTGGGATGAGATGACGTCTTTCCTCATCCTGTTGTACATGTGTACATGTTATAGTGACTTTTTTCTTTTTCTTTTCACTTCTCACTAGGGCAGATTCACCTTTAAGTGGAAGGTTGTTGGGAGTAAAGGTGCCTCTACCTAGTTGCCCGTGTATTACTACACTGATAGTCACCGCCATTGCACACTGCAGGTGGCAGATACCCATCACCATCACTTTATTCTTTATTCTTTTAGTGACAGTTTGAATAAAGGAAGGCCCGGTCACACATTGTGACTGTTGGAGTTCCCATTTTTAGTCTCTCCCTTTCTTGCTCTTGCTCTCCCGCCATAGCTCTCGAGTCCAACCTTCAATTCGTCGCTCTCTTTCAGGTATGTCGATTCAGGTGCATCTAATCATATGACCAGTCATGTTGAATGGTTTGGAGAGATGCAAGACTTACAAAACTTAGGTTATGTGTAGACGGGTGATGATTCATGCCACCCAATTTCACACATTGGAAAGGTTCCCTTGTCCTTGTATGATGACCAGACAAAGATTCTGACAGATGTATTACATGTGCCATCAATTACAAAGAATCTAGTATCTGTTGGCCAAATGGTAGAGCAGGGGTTGCAGGTCCGATTCAATGCAAAAGGTTGTTTTGTAGAAGACTTTAATGATAAGTGCAAGTTGGTCACAAAAGGAAGTAGAGTTGGCCGAATGTCCACTTTGGATGTTGGAATTCCTGTAATGGATGCTGCTATGTATGCTAAAGGAAAAGGAGTAGTTGCACATATTGAAATATGGCATAAACATATTGGACATGCAAATGTGCAAAGGCTGAAATTAATGCAGTCCAGAGGATTGGTTATAGGGTTGCCTTCTTTTAGAGTTGCAGAATTGCATAAATTCTGTGAAGAATGCTAGTTTGGTAAGCAAGCAAGACAACCCTTCTCGCATGATAGAGAAGTGAGTAGAAAAATACTTGATGTAGTGCATACAGATGTTTGGGGGCCTACACAAAATGTATCTCTTGGTGGCAGCAAATACTTTGTCACATTTATTGATGTGACTGTTCAAGGAAGTTATGGGTATACTTCATGAAAGAAAAAAGTGATGTGTTTGAGCACTTCAAATCTTTTAAGGCAGCTGTTGAAACAGAAATAGACTTAAAAGTAAAGTGCTTGAGATGAGATGGAGGGGGAGAGTACCTCTCTAATGAGTTCAGTGGCTTCTTGAGGACTCATGGGATAAAGAGGCAATTTACTTGCAAGTATACCCCACAGCAAAATGGTGTTGCAAAAAGAAAAAATAGGCATATTGCAAAAGTTGCACGGGCATTAATGGCTGAAAAGAATATGCCCAAACATTTTTGGTCTAAGGTTGCCCATACTATTGTTTACATTATGAGTAGAACTCCCACAGCTGCAGTTCATGGGATGACTCCTAAAGAATGCTTTACTGGCAAGAAGCCTGATGTATCGCACTTGGAGGTATTTGGTTGTGTTGCATACGTTCATGTACCAGATGAGCTACGAAAGAAGCTTGATCCAAAGGCAGAAAAATGTGTTTTTATTGGATACTCTTTAGATCAGAAAGGGTATCGATGTTATAACCCTGTCATAAGTGAGGTCAGAGTGAGCAGGGATGTTATCTTTGATGAGATGGAAAGTTAGTTTACACCTGCTGGTGATGTTTTGGATGATGATAATGATCAAGACAACTATGTGCAGAAATATAAACAAGAATCACGAAGTCTTAGTGGACCAGAAACATCATTTGGTACTACATCTACAGTAAGCCCTTGGTCTAGGAGACTAAGGAGTAGCCCCACATCTTCAGGTGGATCTATAAGTGTTGCAGGGAAGGACAAAGGAATAAAGAAAGTGCTGGATGGTAATGATGCATTTACCAATCATTTAGGATTGGATGGAGATTCTAGTGGTTCGGAGAGCTTGGATGATGAGCTTGGTATTCCTTCTATCAAGACACCAGGTATACAGAGAGCTCATAGTAATGTAAAGGATCCATTGAGTGATCCGATGGTACGCAGATCTAGCATGGTCAGATACCCTGTTAAAAGATTTGGTTTTGAAGGTTATGCAGCTCACCATTATGCTTATATGATGAAACTAGTTGAGGATGTTGAGCCCACTTGTTTTGAGGATGCTGTTGGTCATGCTCATTGGGATGTAGCAATGGATGAGGAGATGGCTGCATTAAAAGATAATAAGACTTGGGATTTGGTACCCTTACCTAAGGGTAAGAAAGCTATTGATTGTAAGTGGATTTACAAAGTCAAGCATAATGCAGATGGTTCAGCTAGCAGGTATAAAGCTAGACTCGTTGCAAAAGGCTATGCTCAAACATATGGCATAGATTATGAAGAGACATTCAGTCCAGTTGCTAGGATGGCAACTGTTAGATATGTGATTGCCTGGCAGCATCCAAAGGTTGGAGTTTGCAGCAAATGGATGTTAAGAATGCCTTCTTGCATGGTGAATTGCAAGAAGAAGTGTATATGGAGCAGCTAGCAGGTTATGAGGATTTAGAGCATCCCACATATGTGTGTAGGTTAAAGAAGGTGCTCTATGGACTGAAGCAAGCACCTAGACCATGGTCTCACAAGATTGCAGAGTATCTTGTCAATATTGGATTTTGTATTTCTGATACTGATCACTTACTTTATGTGAGAAAGGGAGATGCAGGGTTGGTCATCATAGTCATCTATGTGGATGACTTGATTATTACAGGTGACAGTGACAATGGGATTGCTGAAGTTAAGGACTTCTTGAAGAAGAAGTTTGAGATGAAAGATTTAGGTGAGCTGAGATACTTTCTTGGTATTGAGGTGATCAGATGTGATGATGGTATATGGCTATCCCAAAGGCAGTATGGCTTAGATATGTTATCCAAGTATGGTATAACAGCATGTAAGCCCCTTTCAGTACCATTGGAGCAAAATGTGAAGTTGAGTGCTGATGTTAGGGATGTGATAAAAGACCCTACTATGTTCATGAGGATAGTAGGAAGTTTGATTTACATGACTATCACAAGGCCAAACTTAAGCTATGTTGTTGGCCTTGTCAGTCAGTTTATGCAGATGCCTAGAAAGCCTCATTTGGATACAATTAGACATATATTGAGGTATGTGAAGTCCACTTTACATTATGGACTTTTTTATGAGGCAGGTGAGGACGTACAGGTCTTTGGATACACAGATGCAGATTGGGCTAGTAGCATGTCAGACAGAAGATCTACAAGTGGATTCATGTTTTCCCTTGGTAGTGCAGCAATTACATGGAGCAGCAAAAAGCAACCTACAGTTGCTTTATCGAGTACAGAGGCTGAGTATAGAGGTGCTGCTATGGCAGCATGTGAGGTGGTATGGTTGCAAAAGTTATTAGATGATTTGGACGTGCAGGGAGATGGTCCAGTTGTCATTCATTGTGACAACGTGAGCAGCATGCAACTAGCTAGAAATCCAGTGTTCTATGCTAGGACAAAATACATTGAGGTGCACTACCACTTTGTGAGAGAGAAGGTACTTGCAAGAGAGATTGACTTGGTATATGTCAACACACATGATTAGATAGCTGACATTTTCACAAAGGCATTGGGTGCAGAGAAGCTTCGAAAGTTCCAAAGCTTACTTGGAGTTGCAGAGATAGAGTTGAGCTTGAGGGGGAGTGTTGAGATGGTAAGCTCAACATGTGCGGACATTGATGATGGACCGCCTGGCTAGATGGGTCCACACATCTACACTTAGCATGTTGGTGGTCATTATGATACTCACATGGCCCACTGACTTATCACTTATTATATTTAGTTTATTACACCTACCTACAGCTGGCAAAGACATAGCGCCAGTCGATTATACACTGTTTGACTTACTAGGCCACTTTCCTTTATGTTGTATCTTATCTATACTTTGTGTACATTGTATAGTGTGTGGAAGAAGAAGAAAAAACCAGCAAGAAAACGTTTTGGCCTCCATCTATCTACTTGTGTTCTTGAGTGAGCTTCCTCTTGTGTATATAGTGTGTGTTTGGCACCGCAACTCAAGCAAGTCCCCCTACCACACGATTCTTGACATATCAGCCATGGTAAGTTGGAGCAGTAAGAAGCAACCTATAGTTGCTCTATCAAGCACTGAAGCATAGTATAGAGGCATTGCATTGGTAGCATGTGAGCAAACATGGCTGAGATTGATCTTATATGACATGGGGATAGAGATTGATGGTGGAGTCATTATGTATTGTGACAATTTTAGCAGCATTATGTTGGCAAAGAACCTAATCTACCATGCAAGGACAAAACACATAGAAGTGCACTATCATTTAATTAGAGAAAAAGTCATTGATGGAGAGATTGGCTTGGTCCATGTGAAAACAAATGACCAAGTTGCTGATATCTTTACCAAAGCATTAGGTAAAGATAAGTTTGAGGTCTTGAGGAGTGCACTTGGAGTCTTATGTGTGCAAGCTCATTCTGAGCTTGAGGGGGAGTGTTGATAAATATGACATATCCTAAGTCATATCCTATGGTTGTATGTATCTAAAGTACAAGCATATGTAAAGTGTCCTTAAGTTTGGGGTATCTATCTTTTGAGGATACCACTTGTGGTAGTGGACTATTGGGAGAAATAGAGAAGAAAAATGAAGGAGAAGAAACATGGAGCTCCTGACTTCTCATCTGATTTCTTTCACAAACTCCCTCCACTTCAGTTTTTATTAATACGGAGGACCTCCTTATGCATTATTAGGAAAATGTCAAATCATGTTGTCAATGATTGTCAAGATTGAAACTCTACACACCACCTTCTACATGTTTCCTAACACTGAAGGAGTTGGTAATGAGATACTATTGGGAGGCCTATTTAAACAAGTAACCAAGTGTATACTAGACCTCAAATTCCAATGCATCCACCTGGAGTTACCCAATGTTAGGATCATCACAACTTTCAACAAGGGTACTAACACCACAAATCAGAAGGCAATACCACTGACGCTAGTAAACCAATCATTTGTGTACCTCAGTCCAATATGAACCATTAAGAGTGGGTGTCGATGCTAAATAGAAAAACCAAACATGTTCACTCACATGCTCGAGAAAAAACCAACCCCTAACCAAGTACACTAGCAACACAACCATTATGCCCCAAATTCAACTCAATCGATTCCTAAAGCTACTCAAAGCACAAGGCCACTATGCTGGCACAACACGCAGATCTGGATGTCAAAGTTTGCATACAAGGCTACCCTCATATCCCCACACCCAAATTCATGAGACTTCGAGCCTCCACAACCATAGAGACAAACACTATGACCACTAGCACCCAAGTGTTATAACTCAACAAGCCTACAAAATGAAAGAACCATGGGCACCACTAGTCAATCCTACAAAAACCCAGGCTTCAAACATTGTCAAACAACCCACAAGGAATTGCAGTTCACTGAATTAACAAACCCACATAAGCTAGCCGTCCCTAACTGTGAAGAGAAGCCAAGGATTGCTGGAATTGTGCCTCATTCTCATCCTCAAACCCAATTCCAACCAGTAGTCATGAGATCCCTACCTGAACCTAAGAACACCCTTAACTCAATGCCTCCAAGCCAAAATCAAGCAATCATATCTCCTAATCAAAGTAACCACCAAAAGCCAAAATTTTCCCTAGGTCTCCAACCTTCTTACGAGAGGCAATCTCTCTTGGAACTACCTACCAACATGAGTGTGAATTACTAACAACAATGTTGTCACATGTATTCAATGAATGGATAGCACCTTCACCCTATTTACACTTAGCTACAAATGACTTGACCTAGGCCTCCTAGATGAAAATACCGCAAACAATGTGGAGTCTCTACCATGCTCATGGGGGGAATATGAATTCATATTTACTAAGAGTGCCTCAATCGCCAAGAAGCTCATTGTTGCTCAGGTTTCATGAGAGCAGACCTTGAAGGGATAGTTAATCACCTCCTTCAAACCTAGTTGTGCTAAGACCACACCCAACGAACTTACCAACCTCGATCATGTTGCACAAACATATTCCTCATTCTTGCAACATTGGTTTTCTTTACAAGCGCAATGGAAAAGAGTGGGATGTCAGATCATGACCAATATTATGGAGCGATAGTGTGCCATTAAGATTTCATAGAATGTTCCTACTTACATTGCCCCCACTTCATTTCAGATACTTGCTTTAACTCGTAAATATCCATTACAAGATAATATAATGATGCATCCATACATGGATCGAGTCCTTAGCAAATAAGAGCTTCATAATATTGCTAGTCGAATAGGTTCAAGGGACCTTCTTACTGATGTTCTAACCTATATTACCCATATCAACATTCAATCATAGGATGTGGACCATTACGTCACCATGGCATATAATCTGCACTTCTACAATTGGTAGTTGCAAAAATAGCCAAGGGTCTCCTTGTATATAAGCTAGTGGGCTAGCAACTCAAAATCAAATTCTCACCTGGAACCCCTTGCACAATCTTGGAAGTATTGCAATCCATTGGGAGGAGAAGGGGCTTGTAGCTTGCATAAACTTTGCAAATTGATTATTTCCCTGACATGCAAAAACTTTTTTTTAAATGAAATTTCAATTTTCCTAGCAAGATGTACATAGGTTTTTTCATTATTTAACAAATTCAATACTCTCCAAATCTCACCACAAGATGTTGTTAAAGACTTTGAATAGAGCAAGACAAGGAGAAAAGGCCACATAGGAAAAGATGACCAAGTCCCAAATATTGTTTTTAAAAAAAGAACAGAGGAGCTAAGCACGAAAGTTAAGGAATATTGTCACTCGCTGTATTATAAACAAATCCACAACCTAAAACAAGTAGCAGCCAAATATCCAGATGCCAAGGAATCAGAAGACCGGTGTGGGTTGAACAAGTACACAAAAAAAAAAATCTTGGGGGGGGGGAGATCATTACAAGAACATAATGGGTTAGTCACAATAGGTGACAACAATGGAACAAAGATAGATGGAAGTCACTCTTAATCCAAAAGTGGTGAGCAAAGCATTGGGCCTACTAGTAGATAAGAAGGAGAAACGACCAAAGAGAGATATATATGCAATGTTAAGGAAGGATAAGTAGAAGGTTTTCACTATGATGGCATTAGCCTTGAAGACATCCCAAATCCTTCAATTACAATTTAGGCTAAACTAATCCATGTTCCATTCTCTTGAAATAGGTACAACTTGTTGATGAGTAGGATTCAAGTAGCAACGTTGGAAAGTGTGGCTGCTCGAGCAAAACAATAAAAATCTCAATGCCTTCTTCATAAAAACCATCCATGATGCAGCAAAGGCACTTGGCTTTGGATCATAAGAGTCTAAGTAATCATGGCCTATAATAGCAAGCAATAAGCAAAGAGGTAGAAAGGAGGAAGGCAGCAACCAAAACCACTCTAGTAGGATTTGGGGATGTGGTAATATCCATTATACAAGAAGTCACCAAGGAATCACATCTAAGAGCAAAACTATCAACACATGGACCTCTAGGTATAGCAATACAAGAAGTGTTATCCATGCACACTAAAATGCTAGAGCATGGATTCTCAAGATAGCAAGAAGAATAGCAAATCACAAGATTACAGCTAGAGGTAGAGGAGACTACTAGAAGGCTCGCAGCCACATGACAAAAGCTCCAAACCAAGAAAGTACCTAGTAAAAGAGTTGCAATCGAAGCCCTTGTGACAAGCTCCATTGAAGAACAAGAAGTAGCTCAATCAAAGCCCATAAAAGTGGATATTCAGACTCAAGTCATGGTGCTAGAGCAACCATCAAGTTGAGGAGCAAGAAGTTCCAAGATCCACAATACAAGAGGCTAGAAACCCAACAACAGCAATAGAAGCCGCTATTAGTACTAGTCAAAAGGAAAGAAAGGGAAAATTTTATCATCAATGTTTCAATCTAGCAAGAGAAGGGCATGGTTGAAGAGAAGAAAGAACTTGAAAAATCGAAAGAATCCTCAAAGACGGAAGAAGAGGAATGAAGGCAAAAGTAATGAGGGGAGGAATGCCTTAGAAAACAAGAGTAGGTAGACATAGCCCTAGCAATTAGAAGATCAATAGAGCAACCCTCAAGGGTAGAGAGCTGGCTCTCATGGACCTTAACCTAGGAGGTTCTTTATATTGTAGGCATTAATGCAATAGGACATATGACTAGGCCACAAATCACTATGGGAAAGGGTAAGGCTCCACTTAAAATGCCTTCCCCTTCAAATTAGTAGCCACCACATCACCCACATCCTAGTCCCCACTATACTGAAGACTTGGCTAGAAGCAAGCTAGAAAGTATGGTATATTAGCTTGCTAGACAAGTCACCGCACTCTCACAAGCGAGATCAAAAGAAGCACTACCACTAGTACTAGACTCTTGGCAATTACAGATGTGGAATCTGGTTAGAAAGCACCTAAAACACCAAGGGTAGAAGGGCCATCAATTTCTTTATCTATGACTACCTGCCAACAAAAGGGTTTGAAGAGCTATTAAAAGAGATGGAAGAGCAAAAGGATGAGCTAGATGAGGAGAGGAAGTCTGTTGTAGCAACCTTAGAGAAGGAAAAGAGAGCCCATGTAGCATACTGACAACAAAACACAAGAGATTTTCAGTCTAAAGAGAAAATTGGCTACAATGAGGGAAAGTAATGACAAGGAAAAAGTATATGAAGAGTTGCAAGAACAGTGTGAAGTAGAATAAGAAAATTGTATGCAACTCGAAGGCCAGTAGGCCCAAGCCATGAAGGACAAGGCCAAGTTAGAAGGAGAACTCGAGGAAATGAAGCATCTCCAAGGACAACAAATAAGAGAGATGGAGGAAATAAAGCGAGCCAAAGAGGAGGTTAGCAGAAGACTAAGTAGTTAGTGGAGTTGAAAAATGAGATAGAAAAATTCACACATAACTATACCCAAATCCAAAACTATTTGCATTATGAAATGGAACAAAGCAACATCCTTTCCCAAACCTAGCAAGAATAGCAAATCATACTAGAAATCCTTGCTAAGAACCAGGGGCTAGAGATGGCAAGGGAGAAGTGAGTCAGTGGTGGGAAGAGAAGAATGTGGATGTATTGCAAAACATGGCCACCCGTTTAGCACAAGCAAAGTGTAAAAAAGCTTGGAATTGGAAAGACCTAAAGCAATAGAGGCAATGATGTTGGTTCCACATCAAATCTTCATTAACACACTGCATGAGGTGTGAAAGCTTTGTGAGGATGGCATGATGGACAATCTCAAGAAGAAGCTGCAACTCACTAGGCAAGTACTCAAGCATAGTTTGGAGGTGATGGTTCCCCAACGAGAGTATAACATGACAAAGGAAAAATATATACAAAGGCTTAGGGAAATGGGGCTCTCCACAAAAGGACTAAGGATGATTGGGATAGTCATCACTGAAGAATCCACCCAAACCATGGAACCGCCACCATCATCACCCCTTGCACTTGAAACAAATTGGGAATAGGAAGAACATGAGCAGCCACTGTCCCCCACAACTCGAAACCACCATAGGAATGGAAAGGGAACCCACCCCTCCAAAAAATATTACAAAAGCCATGCAAAGAAGAAGAGAATAGTTGAAAACAAAGTAGAATAAAGCTCACTACTACTTCTCAACAAGTGTTAGATATACCCTTCCTGCAGAGGGGGGAGTACTTTGTTGATAAGTTGGGATAGGAAACTCACCACTTGGGAACAATGGGAGGCTCAGGTATCACATATGCAATTTGTATTTAACTTTCCCTATGGCCTCAAAAAGCTACTACATTTAACAATTGTGCAAAAGGTAATTCATGTGTTGTTAAGGCTATGAAAAAAATGACTGGAGCAAAAAATTTAGGACCGTGGGTTGTGGCAATGAGAATTAGCAAATTATTGGCATGACAGGGTGTTTGAGGTGCGAAGGACTATGAAGGGTTACGAATCTCAACCTACCTAGAGAAGGAATATCTTGGATGACAACATGGAAGCATGGGTGGATTTCTATAGCTCACTACCATTTGAGCAAGGAAATTCCATTTACATGCATTATTCTAGGAGGCACAAAGTTGACTATGACCCTGCAAGGCATTGGACACATGATTTCCCGTTGCTATTCAATGTCAATGCAGAAAGGCTAGAAGATAGCCTCAAGTTTCGAGAGAATGATTTGATTCCTTCTTTCAAACAATTTGTGGAGGATTTCTTTTCTAGTCCACACCCCACTTTCATTACAATGTGCAATTATTTAAGATTGATTCTCCTACTCAACTAAAAGAAGGTGACAAAAGAGAGAGGTCTCCACCCATTGTTCTTTGATGTGAATACAAGAATAGATAGGTATGCCATAGTAAGATTTCTCCTTCGTACTACGATGCTACCAACATACTACTTTGAGCTACTAGAAGACATGAATGTCCAGCCGATTCACCAATTGTAGCTATCATTTTCTTCCAACAACACCCCTCGTAGCAAGGTTTGCATTGAGAACCTATATGATGAGCAAAGTATGCTTAGAAAGATCATTGTGGCCACTACCCCGACCACCACCGAGGAATTAGAGAGAGCCCCAATGAAGTCCTAATCATTTACTTGTACATTATTTTTCTTCAAAAAAAAAGAAGAATAGAAATGAAAAAAAGAAGAAGAAAGGACTAAGGGCCCACACACAATCACATCACCTAGGGGGCTATAACCCTTAGCCCTTTCCCACTTCACAACTCAGGGCATATCAAGTGTGAGACATCTTGCGAACATCGATGGACCTGTCACCTTAAGCTTTGCACCACACCTTCCCTAGCACCAATTTCATATTCCTATTCTACTAGCATATGAACAAAAGTTGCAGCACAATGAGGTAGTCACCCCCTTAGAAAGTGCATGCATTCTTCTATGGTGAGAACCCAACTTTCAAAGCAGCTCAACAAAACCAGCAACATTGGTGGCCCACATCATCTTGCTCCTTCTCTCTTCTATCTCGATAGTGAGCCTACCCCTAAAGACTAACTCGAAGCTAATTCCATTCCTATTAAGGATACTAATGGTTACTCTCTACACCTCCTACCGGCACCAACTACACATAGATTCAATCAAACCACAGAATGCCATGGGATTGGCACAACTCTAGGAGGAGGGGGTGATGTTAACCACTTCTACGAATGTGCAACCAAGGAGCATGCAAAAGAAGACAAAATAAAAATTGATATTTTACAAAGACATAACAAAAGTAAAAATAGAAAAATAGCTAGCACGTGCAATTTTTGAAATTAAAAAATTGCTTGGAATTAATTTTGTACTAGAGCAATAGCTTGCTTTCATGCAAATTGTAATGACTAATCTCAAGCGAGTCGGTGAACAAGTGAAAGAATGTTAATGATGTGTGCAAGTGAGAGAAGGCCAATCTAGGCAAATGCAAAAGGAGTTTTTCCAAAAATTGAGGCCATGTATAAACATTAAAAAGTGAATGGATAAGCTCATTCTTGTGGTGTGCAATCTTGAGAGATCTCTTCTTGCTTCTTGCTTGTGTGTGTGTGTGTGTGTGTGTGTGTGTGTGTGTGTGTGTGTGTGTGTGTGTGTGTGTGTGTGTGTGTGTGTGTGTGTGTGTGTGTGGGACCAGTTGGAGAAACTCAAGAAGAAGAAGTAATTGAGAAATAAGAAAAAGTTGATCAACCTAGCATCCCAATGCCAATCCTAGCACCTAGCTACAACCCAAAGCCTTATAAGTCACAAACTTTTGGAAATGAGCTAATATGCATGATGTGTTGCAAAGTGCTTGCCCTAGTTGACACCCCAAGAGGAGGAATTATTTGCACAAAAGTAGGTGGTAGCACTATTAATTGCACTATAGTTGAGGCTTGGGGAAATTCACCAATAAAGGTTATGCATTTCAACTAATGGTAAAAAAGTAAACCCTTGGATGTTCTAGAGGATTGACTAGTCAATATTGTGGATATGAGGTTCTCACTTACTTTTGTTATCATGAAAGGCATTGACTATGACCTTTTGCTCAAAAGACCATGGATGCATAAGGTACAATTGATTGAAGATTAGAACAATGCTCTAACCTTTTCCGGTAACAAGACAAAGGAAGTGTGCATAGAAATGAAAAATTGGAAAATCTCTCTTATCAGCTTAGATGCCATATCAAAGATACTTCATGATATGAGCAACCCATGGCAAGCTACTTGAAGGAGCACAACCCTAATTTGGAATATGAAAAGGATTGGATGTAGATCTTGGCTCCTCTAGATTTGGCATTCACAAAGGAAAATGAAATGAGATCGGCTAATGATAGGTTAAGTAAAGGAAAATCCTTAGGACGGGCACCTACCCATTAAGTTGTAGTATACTTATGTCTATAATTTGAGAGAGAATGTATGGATGTCCTCTACTAATGACAAATATAAATCAAGGAATTGATGTTAGAGCAATTCAACTCATTGATGAGGCTACAGACCAAAACACACTCAACTTGGATCCTAATTAAACAGCACAAGCTTATGCCACCAATAGTAATGTCAACCCATATGGAAGTAAGCCTTACTCACATTTGAAAAAGTATAAGATCGTGATGGCCATAGAGACCAAGAATATTCCTATCTTGTTTTATGTGTTGTCTAACCTTTAAGATAGTGGAAAGGGAGTGCTTGTTGAGATGTCAAGCTCCACATGATTATACAGTTAGACTATAGTCACGTAGCCCACTCTTGGATTGGATGTAGATATTGGCTCCTCTAGATTTAGCATTCACAAAGGAAAATGAAATGAGATCAAGGTTAAGTAAAGGAAAATCCTTAGCATGAGCACCTATCCATTAAGTTGTAGTAAACTTAAATCTAGAATTTGAAAGAGAATGTACAGATATCCCCTACTAATGACAAATATAAATCAAGGAATTTATGTTAGACATTTCAGCTCATTGATGAGGCTATAGAATAAAACACACTAAGCTTGGATCCTAATTAAACAACACAAGCTTGTGCCACCAATAGTAATGTCAACCCATATGGAGGTAAGCCTTACTCAATTGAAAAAGTACAAGATCATGATGACCATAGAAACTAAGAATATTCCTATCTTGTTTTATGTGTTGTCTAACCTTGAAGATGGTAGAAAGGAAGTGCTTGTTGAGATGTCAAGCTCCATATGAGATGGCACCTACTACACACCTTGATAATGTAAAAGAACTTTACTTATTAGCATGTTAAGTGACCGATATGGAGGATAAGCTAGTAATCTCACATTTAGACTATAGTCATATAGTCCACTCTTGTTTATAGTACATTCATTGTGCCACCTCATCAATCCTTAATTATTCACACTTAGTTACCACATATACATATATATTTTAGTATTTTCTTATTGGACCAAAACACACCTCTCCTATGCCGAGCAATAGATTATTCAAGCAATTCCATCCAAAGGATAGCAACCCACTCCTTCATCAAATCTAGACACATGAGGATGGATGTGAAGGGAGAAACCTAAGTGAGCACAAAAAAGTGCAAGCAAAAAATGTCTCAATTGGAGCAAGAGAACAAGAGAGAGACTCAAGATGTGGGAACTCCAACAATCAATGTGTGACTAGCCTTTCCTTATTCATTAGTGAGTGAAAGAATAAAGAATGAAATAGGGACATTGTCAGCAAAGGCCCAAGCCTACACGACAAAATCCTATCAACTCTTTATCCTTTATGTCTATCTAGTCACATGGTACCTATTGGAATCTCGTCCTTTGGTATTTGTTGAAGCCTTTGTATCTAGATCATACATGATGGCCTAGAGCCACCCTACACATTGTAATCTTATTATCTTATACTTTTTCATAATTCATATAATTACCTACTAGGAAAAAAAAAAAGATTGTTTATGTTTGACCAAGTCGTTCAGACATACATTAATCATAGTCAAATACTTGGCTCAAATTGGTTGACCAAACAATATCTATTGCAAAATGATTAAATAAATGCCTTACTATAGAAAGAGTTTAATATAACACAGTGGTCTAACAAAGGATTAACAAGATCAAGATATCACAAGAATCTACCAAGATTTAAAGTAGAGTAGGGATCAAAGACTTACTTAAGTTGAGGAAACAATCAAATCATGGAAAGTAACTCACAATAATAATAATATTTTTAAAGCCTTCTATAAATACCACATAACATATAAAATAACTTTGACAATTTTTAGTATAATCTATATTTGAAGTATAAATAACACCTCGAAGAACTAGTAAATATACTAAGATCCTTTAAATTTTACTCCATTGGTTATATTGAGTAATTTGTAAATATGTAAACTAACTATACCAATAAACACTTAATATATGGATATAACAAATGCAAACTTAATTCCATAAGTGCTTGTGTATATTCTTTTATGATATATCCATATATTTATATATGTGTATGCACGTACGTATGCATAGATATATATGTGCACAACAAAAAAAACATCCTTTCTTACATTAATTGTTATGTTCATAATGTCCGTGAGATTAATGCATGTCAATCTATCTTTATGCTTAAGTCTTATCAAAAGGTTGAGTCCAAAATTAACTTGATTGCTTAATTATCCTATTTCTAAGTTCTCTTCCATATCAAAATTTTTGCTAATCAAAATATCAAATATTGAATTCAAAAAAATGGTGCAAAAACTTATCTTTTTTTTGGGAGAGTTATACACATGTAAGATCTTTAAACATTTCTATTTTTGGATGCATTATACATGTAAAGTTTTTTAACATGTCCAAATATTGCAAGATAAATATTGTAAGCTTGTAAAAAAAACTCGATGGCAAACGAATGTGTGTGCGCGCGCGCGATTCTAATAATAATAGGCTAACCAAGTGCGGCTCAATTGGTTAAGTTGAACGTGTGGTGACTAGAAGGTCTTGGGTTGAACTCTTACATTCCACATGATCATTGGTATAGCTGTAGAAAAAAGGGAGATTTGAGCCCGGGAAAATGGGTTAATAAAATAAGTGGCTCACTGCTAGGGTAACCCCTTGAATATGGGGGAAAAGAAAGACTCTAATAATAGGAAAAAGAAAAAAAGGACCCTTGTTTGTTTAATGAAAGAAAAAGATAGTCCCACCTTAAAAGGAGGGATGGTCACATCACCACTAATTACACTTAGAATTGTAACCAATACAATTTTTTTCTTCCTTTTGTAAGAATGAATCTTCCATTTACAAACAAACAAACAAACAAAACAAAAAACAAAAAGAACTAAGGCCTGGCAGGGGCAGACCAAAAATGGCACAAGATCCACGAAGCAATGTACTCTCAGCAGAAACTGACTTGTGGATTTCTTGCATGTTACATCACTTCAGATTTACTAATAACATTATCAAAGTCTCTACTCAATATTATCCAAGCTTTCATATTTGTAGTCCCATCCAAAATCAGGAGTGCTTCATACTCACAGGCTGGTTCTAAATTGAATCATGAAATTCCTGGAAACAACAATGTCTCATTTAAACCCTCTGCATGCTTCATAAGAGCAACCGCATTTACAAGGTACTCTCTGACAAAGTATCCAAGCTGTGGTCACTGCACTTTGTAGTGACAAGTCCCATTTGCTCCATTCAAGACCAGTAGATTCTCCCCATCATGCAAAGAAATTTGAATTTTATATGATTAATTATAATAGCATCTGGAGATTCAAGCATGTTTCCTGTTACTACTGCCCAAATCACAATGCATCATCAAGAAGGAAGCTTCTTAGGGACAACACAGTTTGTTTCTCCCTGCATGGAAATATTTCTGAAATGGCAAATATGGCTGGCTAATTCAAATAAATGCATAAGCATCCCCGTAAAGAGCTGCTGAATATGCTCAAACACTGCACCAGAGTTCAGTATGTATGATACTTCTACCAGTTTTTGGCATTCAAACAACAAAACATCACTGTGGTATGTATCCTTCAATTATTACATCAAGACCTGACATTGTAGTGCTTACCCTTTCTAGATGAAGCAACCCATTGTCAACCACAAATCCTGGACCAGCTTTGGTGTTTCCACAGATAACAGGTGAGATTGCCACCACAAGTTTCTGCACCACTTTCTCTTCCAGAGCCTTCCTACCAAGAGAGTTTCCGAAGCCTGACAATTCTAAGCTCCTAGAATCCAGAAGCACTGAACAAAGGCCTCGCTCATAGCAAATGTCAAGCACAGAGTCAAGAGCCAGTTCCTTTACTGCCATCACCTCAACCCCTCGCTGCTGCAATAAAGACTCCATCAACTGTCCTGCCCGCTCACTTTTACTCTCTGAATCAGCCAATATGGCATGCTCACTAGCAATCACAATGGTCGGTGAAATAGAGGTGTCAAACACACTTAAATTTAGTGGGAATATAAAGCTATCAGTAAGTATAATCCGAATTGGTTGTTTTGAACCAGGTTCTGCTGAAACCAGTACTGGATCATCAGAAAGCACAGCATCTGGTAGAATGACTGCATCGTTTTGTTGGAGCAGTTTGGAAAAATAGCTACCTTTGACACTGTCAATGGAGACAGCCCCCAAGAAGGCCCCATCCAGTGAAGTTGAAAACCTGAGCATTCAGCAATTGTTATCATTAAACTGGCAATGCTTCATGCAACTGAATCTGCTATATACATTTAAACTCAAATCCCTTCTTTGCAACTGCTTTGTGAAATATGACCTCATGTTGATAAATTGAGATACCTAAGAGTCGTGAAGGGCCTTTTAAAGAGCATTCGGTGAATATAGGCCTCATTAAGGGATTTGCAGGATGCTTCTTCCACCCCAATTATAACTTCTATACCTGCTCTTGTTAGAGCCTCGACTCCTTTTCCAGCAACAATGGGATTTGGATCAAGCATACCCATTACAACACGCTTAACACAAGCTTGAATGAGTGCATGTGTACAAGGTGGTGTTCTGCCAAAATGATTACACGGTTCCAAGCTGACATATGCTGTAGCTCCCTTTGAATTTGTTCCAGCTTCCCTTAATGCAAACACCTGTAACAAGAGTAATTGCTTGTGGTGAGCACACTCTTTAAAAAATGCCAAAAACTATGAAATTTTCTAAGAAGATAAACAATAGAATTTGTGAGCAAATGTTGTAAGGATATTTAAGTTGGACACATTGTAACCAACACAAGTACCTAGAACTATGAAGGCTATAAGGTGGCTCGTATCCTATGAATCCCTTGCCATTGATTCTCTCTAGTATCCTTGGTGATCTTTAACATATTTGGTTGGTTTTAAAATTTGGCAATATAATGGTGGTCCTAAAAGTGGTACTGTTTTTCTCTTATATCCCTACTTCAAGATTTTTAAATACTTTACAATTCTTGAATAGATATAATATTTTCTTGGATGAGTTGCATAACACTTGCACTCAATCTTTGAAAGATCACACAAGGAAATGCTGAAAGGTAGCCCTCTAAACACATCACTGGAAGTCCCCAAGACTGAGACATGTATCTAATGCCCCTAAATCTTGACAACATAGCAAGAGCAATTGTCTAGCATATAACAAAGAGGAATAGTTAGATTGGGTGTGTTTAGGTCACAACAAAGGCACTAATACATGGTCCAAGATCCATGTTGGAACTCTAAAGTTCCCAATCTCTCATAGTGTTAACTATATAGTCAGCTCATAAGTGATTCTGGCATGTGTTCCAATGGGATGGACATTTTAGAGTATTAAGGTATTTTTTAGTAGTCATTATGGTAATTAATTTAGCATTTTATGCTAGCCAACCTAATCACATTACTGGCACTATTTGCAGTGACGGGTCAGGCATGAAGATCGAGACAGCGGGTGTTCCTTAGTCGCGAAGAGACAGAGAGTGTGAGACAGAGCAGAGCAGAGAGTGTGCACATTTTTAGGTACAATGACAAGTGTACCACTTTAGATTTTTAGATAGATATATATGTGTAAGTACAAGTGCTAAGGATGTGTTCACACCCGAGCACATTTAAAGGCACGAGGGCCTTTATTCCCAACAACCTCCCACCTAAAGGCAATGTGCCTTAAGAGGAGAAAGAATCAACTAAGTCTAGGTATGTACAAAGCTGAAATACATATATCTATCCAACTCCCATCGTCTGTCGGCAATGAGCAAACCGCTCTGCTGGAAGACCCTTTGTGAGAAGGTCTGCAAGATTATCATCTATATGCACTTTGACAAGCACAATGCTCTTGCTGTCAAGTATATCTCTAATAAAGTGGTACTTCACCTATATGTGCTTTGTCTTTGCATGAAAGACACGATTCCGTGCTAGCATGATAGCACTCTGACTATCACAATGGAGAACAAGTAACTCTGTGATGCCGAGCTCTCCCACCAGAAGTGAAAGCCATAAAGCCTCCTTGCATGCCTCAGTGGCAGCCACATACTCTGCCTCTGTAGTGTACCACTTTAGATTTTTAGATAGATATATATGTGTAAGTACAAGTGCTAAGGATGTGTTCACACCCGAGCACATTTAAAGGCACGAGGGCCTTTATTCCCAACAACCTCCCACCTAAAGGCAATGTGCCTTAAGAGGAGAAAGAATCAACTAAGTCTAGGTATGTACAAAGCTGAAATACATATATCTATCCAACTCCCATCGTCTATCGGCAATGAGCAAACCGCTCTGCTGGAAGACCCTTTGTGAGAAGGTTTGCAGGGTTATCATCTATATGCACTTTGACAAGCACAATGCTCTTGCTGTCAAGTATATCTCTAATAAAGTGGTACTTCACCTATATGTGCTTTGTCTTTGCATGAAAGACAGGATTCCGTGCTAGCATGATAGCACTCTGACTATCACAATGGAGAACAGGTAACTCTGTGATGCCGAGCTCTCCCTCCAGAAGTGAAAGCCATAAAGCCTCCTTGCATGCCTCAGTGGCAGCCACATACTCTGCCTCTGTAGTGTACCACTTTAGATTTTTAGATAGATATATATGTGTAAGTACAAGTGCTAAGGATGTGTTCACACCCGAGCACATTTAAAGGCACGAGGGCCTTTATTCCCAACAACCTCCCACCTAAAGGCAATGTGCCTTAAGAGGAGAAAGAATCAACTAAGTCTAGGTATGTACAAAGCTGAAATACATATATCTATCCAACTCCCATCATCTGTCGGCAAAGAGCAAACCGCTCTGCTAGAAGACCCTTTGTGAGAAGGTCTGTAGGGTTATCATCTATATGCACTTTGACAAGCACAATGCTCTTGTTGTCAAGTATATCTCTAATAAAGTGATACTTCACCTATATGTGCTTTGTCTTTGCATGAAAGACAGGATTCCGTGCTAGCATGATAGCACTCTGACTATCACAATGGAGAACAGGTAACTCTATGATGCCGAGCTCTCCCACCAGACGTAAAAGCCATAAAGCCTCCTTGCATGCCTCAATGGCTGCCACATACTCTGCCTCTGTAGTGTACCACTTTAGATTTTATATGTGTAAGTACAAGTGCTAAGGATGTGTTCACACCCGAGCACATTTAAAGGCACGAGAGCCTTTATTCCCAACAATCTCCCACCTAAAGGCAATGTGCCTTAAGAGGAGAAAGAATCAACTAAGTCTAGGTATGTACAAAGCTGAAATACATATATCTATCCAACTCCCATCATCTGTCGGCAAAGAGCAAACCGCTCTGCTAGAAGACCCTTTGTGAGAAGGTCTGTAGGGTTATCATCTATATGCACTTTGACAAGCACAATGCTCTTGTTGTCAAGTATATCTCTAATAAAGTGATACTTCACCTATATGTGCTTTGTCTTTGCGTGAAAGACAGGATTCCGTGCTAGCATGATAGCACTCTGACTATCACAATGGAGAACAAGTAACTCTATGATGCCGAGCTCTCCCACCAGACGTGAAAGCCATAAAGCCTCCTTGCATGCCTCAGTGGCTGCCACATACTCTGCCTCTGTAGTAGACAATACAACACACTTTTGTAGCATGGAGATCCAAGAAACTGCTTCTCTTGTGAAAGTAAACACATATCCAAAAGTGGATTTTCTACAGTCCGCAAGACCAGCATAGTCTGCATCCGTAAAGCCAACAACAGATACCTTCTGCTTCCCAAAACAGATGCACAACTCCTTTGTGCCTTTGAGGTATCTCATAATACCTTTCACTACATCCCAATGCTTCTTGCCAGGGGTTGCCATGTATCTGCTAACCACTCCCACTGCAAAGGTAATGTCAGGACGTGTAGCAACCATAGCATACATCAAACTGCCAACAGCTGAAGCATATGGTATCTTGGCCATTTCAGCCTTTTCATCATCAAATGTAGAGATGTCCTCTGCACTGAGTTTCATATATGGAGGCAATGAAGCCCCAATTGTTTTCCCCCCCTCCATATTGAAACGCTGCAAAACCTTGGAGATATACTCCTGTTGAGATAGATAGAGTGAGCCTTTTGATCTATCTCTGAGTATTCACATGCCAAGAATGTGATCTGCATCACCAAGATCCTTCGTGTCAAAGCTGCCATGAAGACTTTGCTTCAGTGAATCCAAGGCATGAGTATCCTTGCCAGCAATCAACATGTCATCAACATACGAAACCAAGAAAATCAGGCTGCCATATGCTGCCTTCTTGGTGTACAAGCAGTGATTCACTTAACTTCTATGGAAACCTTGAGACTGCATGAATGTATCAAACTTATGATACGATTCTCTTGGTGCTTGTTTCAGCCCATACAAACTCCTTTTGAGTTTGCATAAAATCCTTTCTTTCCCTTTTTCCACAAACCCTTCAGGCTGCTACATATATATGTCTTCATGCAGATCACCATGTAAAAATGCAGTCTTTACATCCATCTGTATGAGCTCCATATCTTCACTTGCAACCAAGCCCAAAATGGTTCTCAATGTAGTCATCTTGACTACAGGAGAGAAAATCTCATCAAAGTCAATTCCATGCTCCTGCTTGTACCCCTTTGCAACCAATCTTACTTTGTACTTTGGTGAGGAACCAGAAGTGACCTTCCTTTTGTAAAACCATTTGCATAGAAGTGTTTTCTGCCCTTTAGGTAACTGCACCAAGTCCCAAGTGCCATTTTTCTCAAGTGATTCCATTTCCGACAACATGGCTTTATACCATTTCTTGTTGTCTTGTCCGTCCATGGCTTCCTTGAAGCAAGATGGTTCATCACAGTCTATCAACATGACATAATCAACCACATTGTTTACACCAAGAACAAATCTGTCAAGTTGTCTAGTAGCCCTAGACGATCTCCTAACCCAATGATCGTTGTTTGCTGGCTGTTGAGCATTTTCAACTTGCTATCCTGGCATTTCAGCCTGCAAATCAGCATTAACAACTTGTTGTCCTAGCTGTTCTTGTACATGTAGTGGCTCATTATCATGGGCAATAGCTGGCTGATCATTTCCAACAATATTTTTTGCATTTATAGGTTCATTTACAGCAGGTATTTGCTGTTGTACAGCAGGTACATTTTGCTGTCCAAAAGGTATTTCTTCCCGGAATACAACCCTACAGACCTCCTCAATCTTTTCGGGCTGTTTATGCATGCGATCTTCCCGGAAGATAACATCATTGCTGCGTTCTACTTTCCTTTTCTTGGGATCCCATAATCTATACCCCATTTCACCCTCGTCACCATATCCTAGAAAAATTCATTTACAAGACTTTGGCTCAAGTTTGCTATGTTTTTCTTTACGAATGTGCACATAAGCCTCACAGCCAAACACTTTCAGATGAGCATATAAAAGTGGCTTGCCCGACCACGCTTCTTGGGGAACTCCCCCCCCCCCCCCAAAGACCTGTTTGGTGACCGATTAATTAAGTGAACGGCTGTCATAACAACCTCTGCCCAAAAACCATGGGGTAATGCAGCATGAGACAGCATCGTACGGACCTTATCTTGTATGGTCCGATTCATAGACTCTGCAACTCCATTTTGGGGTGGATTATGAGGGACAGTGAGCTCTCTCTTTATCCCTTTGCTGTCACAAAATGCCTGAAAGGCCTTGGACACATATTCCCCACCATTGTCAGAGCGAAGACACTTAAGTATCTTATCTGTCTGATTTTCAGCCAATGCCAAGAATTTTTTAAACTTGTCAAGCACTTTATGAATAGGGTAAACCCATACCTTCTGTGTAGCATCATCAACAAAGGTGACAAAATATTTATTTCCCCCTAAAGATAATCTTGGCATCTGACATACATCTGAATATACTAACTCTAGAGGAGAAGATTTCAATGAAAGAGACTTCTTATGAGACGTCTGTGCATGTTTGCCATAAATACAATGATCACAATGCTCAAAATCAGCATAACGAAGACAAGGCAAGTAACCCAAATGAGAAAGCACTTTCATTCCTATTTGACTGATGTGTCCCAACCGGCCACGCCACAAGAAACGCTTGGTTGCTCAGTCACGGCAACAACATGGTCACGCACACTAGATACATGAAGTGGATATTAAGTATCACTCTTGTAACCTCTGGCAATCACTCTAGATCCCTTACAGATCTTCCATTTTCCATCACCAAAGGTGGTATGAAAGCCATCATCATCTAGCTGCCCTGTGCTAATCAAGCTCTTCTTGAGCTGAGGTACGTGCCATACATGCTGAAGTGTAAAGACAAAGCCATGCTGAAACTGCAACTGCACATTGCCAATACCTGCAATGTCACATGCATAGTTGTCCCCAAGATGAACAACACCATGTCAACCCCTTGTATAGGCAGAGAACCACTCTCGATGAGGGGTGACATGAAAGGAAGCACCTGAATCGAGAATCCAAGTATGCATGTCATCATCTGTATCCACAAGTAAAGCATGTGTACCAAAGTGTGAAGAGACAAAGAGTACGTCACTCCCACTATCACTGTCATGAGTGACTATATTCACCTCTTCAATTTTTACACTGCTCTTCTTAGGTTGACTGTCCTTCTTCTCTTCTTTGCTATCATCTGTCTTCTTGCCCTTTCCTTTCCCTTTCTTCCATTTGTAGCAGTCATGTTTTTAAAGTGACCCTTCTTGCCACAATGATGGCATTCAACATCTTTGCCACGTGATTTATTGCGTCCCTTGCTATCAGATTTGCATTTCCGCTGTGATCTGCCCCTAGTATGCAAAGCACTAGAAGACTTACTGGATGCATTATTCTGCCGATTCATTTCTTCCATGAGTAGAGCACTCTCTACATCAGCATACAAAGAATCGCATTCGAATTGCTCATAGCAGTCCTGAAATTATCCCAACTGGGAAGAGTACAAAGCAAGAACATAGCCTTAAATTCTTCATCAATCAAGAACTTCAAGGCAACCAACTAGCTGAAAATGGAGTTAAACTTACTCAAATGAGTAAACATTGTTATACCCTCTTTCATACGCAAATCCATAAGCTTTTTCAGCCAATACACTTTGCTTGCAGCACTCTTCTATGCATACAGTGCTTCCAATCGAGTCCATATAGCATATGCAGAATCCAAACCTTCAATATTAATCAGCAAGGCATCAGAAATTGATAGCTCAATGGTTGAGTATCCAAGCTCATTTAACTCATCCCAATCTTCATGTTCCATGTCCATGGGCTTTGTCCCTTGTGTTTTGATCGGCTTTGCCTACTTCTTTTGCAACATGATATTGTAGCACTGCTTTTGCCAAACTGCAAAGTTATGTGCTCCTTCAAGCTTCTTTATGTGCATGAGATTACTGCTGTCACTGCTGCCAGCCATGATTTTCAGCCCAAATGTGACCAAAAAACAGCAAATGCAGGCCCAAACTGTCACCCTAGTGACCAAGGTACAAACAAGTCCAAGTGTTGATGTCCAAATTGCATGGAATTGAACCTGCATATACATAAAATGACCAAATGCTGCACAGATTTTGCCTAAATTGCAAAAGCCCTAAATTGCATGGGGTCCAATGTGCATCAATGTCGAGAAATTGGGTAAATTTCAGCCCAATATGTGCATGAACATGAAAAGCCCCAAATGTCAGGGACAAAATGTCACAAATTCTGCAATTTCTGAGACAGATATCACTGTTGCATCTTACTCGCACCAAATCTGGACAAATCCCCAAATTTGCCAAGTCCTGCGTGCACAGTGAAACTAAAAGAATTTCACTAAAATGTAAAAAGCCCCAAAATTCCCGGGCAAATGTGCACTCACTTTGCAATTTCTGAGTCAGATTATCCAATTCTGGATTGAGATCCCTAAATTCGAGAAAAGCCCCAAATTTCAGGGCCTGAACCTGCACAGATTTGCACACTGTGCTTGCGCACGCAAACAGCTAGAGGAGAGGAGGTAAAAGCAAACTCAAATTTGAAAAAAAAAGGATGTGACAAGGGGTCCGTTGACCCATGTCCAGGTCCGTGACCTGTCAGGGGTCACGTCGCCAGCCCGACCGTCGTCCCATTGTCGCACGGGATTCACACGGGGAGTTTTGTGAATGTCGCTCATCGCAGGGACGCTAAGTGAGATGAAGAGAACTCACGATAAATTCATGGATGTATACTTGTTGTACATGTTGAAGACCATAATAAAGAAGATGTTCGATTGTTGTTGATTAGGAACATAGTGAGGCGGAGAGTTCACCTGTCCTTTTGAGCTACTTTTTAAAATTCAAAGATTCTTGTCTTTAAGAGAGGAAATATTGGCATGGATAAGCATTTAAATGGATGATTGAAGATGTTAATACATAAGGAAATCCATGACATCAAGGATACAAAGTTAAGCTCAAGAAGATTTAAATAGAACATAAGCTTTCTTATGATGCTAGAGGATCATATGAATTGAGCCTTCAAGTATTATATCAAATGGCTGTGTGGAAGGGCTTTTTCAAGTTGGAGTTTACAAACCTCGGGGCACAATAGAGGAAAAGTATTACTTGTGGGTTTGGTAGATAGATAGTAAGGTTGTCTTCAATATTTGGTGGTAAGCAAGAGCTAGAAGTCCAATGGGGAAGTCCCATGATGCCTAGCTTCTTGGAAAATCTAACGGCCACAATCGCTTGTCAAAGAAGCTCCATAATGTAGAGAGAAAGTCTTTCGGTCATAAAACTCGTAGGGATCTCCTTTGCAGCAGCAACTGCAGGTCCTCCTCCGTCACATCTAGGTTGTGGATACATGGAGGAGGAAGTGAAGAGGCCCTTAAAAACTCAATGCTCCATGGTAGGCTTCAATTCGAGAAGGAGCTCAGAGAGAGAGAGGGGGAGAGTTACAACTTTGAGAGTCGCAAGACCATCTCTCCCGAACAGTTCCCAGAAGAAACAAGTGCCAAGTCACGTCGAAGGCTTTCTACTCCGATCTTTGAAGTCCAAGGACAAATCGGCTGTAACTTCCTCGTCCATAACTCCGATCACAGCAACTTTTGCCGACGTACTCCCTTCCATTTGTTCCAGCTCAAACTGCCGATTACGCAATATTCCTCCTCCTTCGTCTTCTTAGTCGTAGCTACGTCAACATCTCCAAGCTCTTCAAAATCACAGAGCTCGTCGATGCTTTCTCTCATCAGTTGCCGCCTCTCGTCACCCTGCGTCATCCTCCGAGCCAAATTTGGAGATAAGATTGCCTCTCAATAGCTTCCGTCACAGCACCTTTGTCATTGTTTTTCGGCCTTCTCTTCTTCTTCGTTCCTTATTATCAGCTTTTGGCTTCATCTGCAGGCTTCCGCACTATTACCTCCCTCGTCAACGTTATCAACTAGTTGTTATCGTTGTTGCCAATATCGTCGTCGTCCGCACTCCTCCAGAAAGCATAATCATCGACGTGTTTACGATCAAATGACGGTGCCTATCTTCATCTCTGTCGCAGCAGCAATCGCTTTCTACCTCCTCCGAGCTTTCATCCTCCTTGACCGCTTCTTTAGCTGCATCGTGGCCTCATCCTGGACTTCTGCGTTTCCTTCAGCTTCTTTCGTCTTCTACTATCGTCCTCAACTTCAACTTCATCACCAATTATTCAATCATTGTCTTTGATCATCGTCTTCTTCTCTTCCCCCCCAATTCGTCGAACGTCTTCCTCCTTATACTTCTTAGCAGCTCACAAAAGCTTGATGCTTTTGTCAGTGTAATTAAAGCTTCATGACGTTTTTGTTCCCGACGTTCTTTATTGACGGCTTCATCCCGTCAAAAAGCTTCAGAAAGCTTTATTTTTTGATACCCTACTATGACGTCAATGTTGACACCTTGCTTCGTACTCTATTTTTGTCTGCAAGTCGATTCTTTCCCCCCTCAGATCTCAGCCTTGCCTTTTGGAAAAAGCTTAAATCACAAGCAAATAACAACCATATTGGCTATCCACAATGTCTCTTATGAGGATAGTCTTTTTAGTATTTCAAACATAAACAAGGTCAGCTCTTGTGTGATATCAAAGCCTATTCATTGGCATTTTCCTTAGTACTTTATCCTCAATGCTATCTTTGGAAAATGATAGAATCTTACAAGAAAATCATATGGTCGGAAAGTTGTTTTGAGAGAGGAAAGAGCTTTATGTGGCCTCATTGAAATGAATACTAAACCTAGCAATGTTTTAATCAATATTTCAACCTCCCCTTTCACAATAGGAAATAGACCTGAAGAAGCATTGCTATGCCTCACTTCACATAACTAATTCTTCTCATCAACAACTCATCAACAACAAGATACAATCCACCATAACACTGCAATGGTGATGGTCTGAAGTCAATGTATGCAACATTGCATAGTTGTTTGTGCAAATAGTATATCCATTATCGAGGCTATAGAGACATTTTCAGTCTTTTCCTTGAGGTCAAATCTCATGATCCTCAATGTCCTTAAGTCTTCAAGATGGAATCTTTTGTATGAGCTTGTTTTTCCCATGCATTGGGCCTTATCGAAAATATGCTTTGGAAAAGAACTTCGTGCCCAATCACTCGTGTAGTTTGCAAATTAGGTTCCATGCAATGCAATCAATCAAGCAATGCTTCCACACAAAATTTATGAATGCATTGAAAAAAATTGTGCCTAGCCTAACTATATGTGCTCGTGCGTCATGCAAATGCAAACACAAAAGAAACACACAACGGAAAATAAACTCATAATGACACTAGCTTAAGAGTTCAAAATCTTGGCAAAAAATTACGCCCTCAGGTTTGCAGTGGTAGACGCATAGCATCACGATATCGTGACGCCACGCGCTAATGCCTAGTCGCTGGCGTGGCACGTTTGGTGCCCGTGTGCCCGTCGTCGTCTGGTCTGCAACGTCGCTTACTGGTAGCCACACCTGCCTTCATCTCTAACAGTCAACACTTCCATCGACTGTCAGCTGCCCTAGTCTGCTGCCCGCATAGAGCTCACCTGTCAGCTGCCCTGTCGCGCCTGCAGCAACTGTCGCCCACAACCTCACGACCTGCTCGCCTTCTGCAGCCCGGCACACTTCAGACGTCTCGAGAAGCGCACACTCCTTGCCCGCTCTGATACCAGTTTGTAGTGATGGGTCAAGCACGAAGATCGAGACAATGGGTGTTCCTTAGTCGCAGAGAGACAGAGAGTATGAGAGAGAGTAGAGCAAAGAGTGTGCACGTTTTTAGGTACAATGACGAGTGTACCACTTCAGGTTTTTAGATAGATATATATGTGTAAGTACAAGTGCTAAGGGTGTGTTCACACCCAAGCACATTTAAAGGCACAAGGGCCTTTATTCCCAACACTATTTTGTCCTATTTATTCGGGCTCCTCCTCCACATTCAATTATTCATCACTTGTAGATCCACTACATGCCCTATTCAAGAGAGGGAGCTAGTGTCAGTGCCTATTCAACCAATGACTCACTATTGTACATAACTGTCTCGTGTTTGGTATATGGATTCCATTTCTCGAGCACATCTCTAAGTTTTTGCAGTGTTGTGTTTTTCTTTCCTTTCTCTTCTGCCTTGTGTTCAGCAATTTATTTCAGCATTCTCTCATGCTTCCATTGCTGCATCTACTTCTCACATGGTATGACATTTCAGGATCTACGCTCCTGCATCTGTTTTTTGCTGATTACATGTCTTCCACTCCTGATTGTTGATCTTCTCCTGTCCTCTGTTGATCAAGCAACCTATATCTGCTGCAAATCGTCTTGTTCCCAACCTCTACGATCTGCATTCACTGCATTAAATGCTCCTACATCTATGTTTTCAATCCAAGGAACTTCTGCTACCCTCGGCGGCTCCTGATTGGTAGGTGACTACTGATTACTCGTTAAGAAACCTACGTTTTCAATTTTTGTTGTTAATACAATGCTAGGCAACTCTTTGTTTGCTATTTACTTCCAAATTTTCTTGATTTTAGCATTTGTTTTTGTGATCAACTTGTTCTATATTACGTGTGAGCTCCAATCAATGTAGTCTGTGTTGTGCTTTGGTTGTACTCTCTCTCTCTCCTCCTTTTCTTTTCCTTTATTTTCTCTTTCTATCCACTCCAGATGGCTCCTCCTTGCAGTTCTACTAATGACAAACTTCACGGCCTTGAATACCTAACCTAGAGTGCTATTATGAAAGCATGGCTTGTGCAGAAGTGGTTATGGTACATTGTTTCTGGAGCTTTTGAGCATTTTGAGCACCCCGCTCCTCTTCCAACTAATTTCGACGAGGACAACTATGAAGAAGAAGTGCTCACATGGGATAACGATGATGCATGTGCATATTCTGCTATTCTTCGTTGTGTTTCTAAAGAAGTTCTTTCAACGGTCACCTCCTACGGGACAACTTCAATGCTATGGGTGAAGCTTTAGATGTTGTACGAGGCTCCTTCAACCATGCATGCTATTACCCTTTATGGACAACTCCAACAGATGAAGTTTGAGCCGAATGATATTATTCAGTCATTCTTGACTCATGTTACATAGATACAGGACCAACTTCGACACATGCAGTCCACCCTTCCAAAGGCTCATCTTGTAGGGATTGTGCTCTACAAGCTCCCTCCGAAGTTTGATGGAGTGGCCATCATCGACACCAGTGTGGTTCACCCATATGTCCTACATGTTGCTTGAGCATGAGGCATCTTTGCGATTACAAGGGAGGCTTCATCCCAATATGGTGGCTCCAGTGAGACCTTTGTAGCTTCAAAGAGAGAAGACAAGAAAAAGAAGTCGAGGGCCTAATGTTATCATTGTGGTAAGAAAAGATATTTGCACAAGGATTGTAAAGAGTTAGTGGCTTCAAGAAAGAAGAAAAAGAAAAAGAAGAAGAACCAGGATATGGACTTCTCCGCCGAGTCATTCACCTCCTCCGACTCCGACTTGGATCCTCAAGCCAAGGCTAAGGTTAAGGGGTGGAAAGGATGATCTTGTTTAGACCTTGCGAGGAGGGAAGGGCTTGATAGCCCCTCCTCCTACTTTCTAGTGCATGTAATGTGGTCATCTCTCACGACTTTCCAATGCCAAAGAGAGAGTGAGAGGGTGGAGGGATGGGATAGTTGAGCCTCATCTATACAGATATACAAGTGCATAAGTTCCAAAGAGAGACTTTGAAACCAACCTTCCTCCTTAGACCAAATGTGAGAAATAATTTTCCTTTTCACTTATAGGGCAATCAAGGAAAGTACTTGTACATCCTTCGAGTCCTATTTCCTTTGATCCTTCATAGGAGGGGAAGGAGGGGTGGCAGCAACAGTAGCAATAGTATCAACTTCTTGTCCTCGAGCATTACGCTAAGGTGTCTGAGGAGCAATACCTCCTATTTACTGCAAATCACATGTAACATAGTCCCATAAGTCCTTTGCAACACCAAGAACGCTACTCTGATCATTATTTCCCTAACATGCCACGCTGTCAATAATGGACAAAAATTTACAACCAAATACTTCAGTGCTGAAGTATGGTGTGTACTCCTCAGAAAACCGAAAATCCCCATGGTATTAATAAAAACAAGTACCAAACTCTCACACAAATGCCAAAGTGCGCACAATGTCACCCAAATCAACATTCACCCAAGAAATAACAGCAATGCACTGTTGTACCACACTTGCCTCAAAATGCGTGCCTCAAAGGAAACAGTTTACAACAATTTAATGCCAAGTCTCAACAATTTTTCATGTGCCAAATCTGACTATCACCGCAAATGAACACTGTTGTACTACATGTTATCTACCTTGGAACGCGTGTTGGGCAAAATCCCCAAATTTCTTCACAAAATTTCAAAGAAATTGAAGAAATGTATACCTTACGATCCAAATTTCTGTAGAAATGTTGCCTCGAGACACATGCCAACACTAACCAACAATTGAAATCTGCCTCTTGATGCGTGCCAAAGCCAAAAAACTGAAAAGCCTCAAATTTCTCACACCAATGTCAAAGAAATTGTGCACTGTTGGCAATTTTCATGGAGATTCGTGCACGGAAACTCAAATTGGGCAAAAGCCCCAACTTTTCTCAAAGAAATTTCGAGAAATTTTAGAAATTAAAAAAGTCAACCAAAAATCCCCATGGAGTGTGAGAAATTGCAAATTTCTTTGAAATTAGGCATGAGTCAAGCAAGATGGATGAGAAATTGCAAAAAATTTCAAAAACCCCCAAATTCAAAAAATTAGGGTTCCTATATTTTTTCTTAGATCTGTAGAAAATAGCTGGCAAGGCTAAGAAAACGGCGAGCAACACTGAGAATATTACGAGCAGGGCTAAGAAAGGCTATGTGTGTAGAGTTGCATGCAAGACTATGTACCAAACTACGAGAAGGCTGAAAACAGTAGTAGCACCTCCTTCAAAATCGTAACTTCTCTTCCAAAACAGTAGCTCTCCCTCCAAAAGAGTAGCTCCTTTTCCTTTGTCGATTGAGTGGACTCTACGTAGGTGGTACCAGTTGAGCAGTGTAGAGATAGAACCCACGTGTCTAGCTTTGATACCAAATGTTGGAAATGGAAGAAGAGAGAAATGCCTCTAAACATATGTGACCATGGAATCCGCGCCTTGGCCAAACTACCAAAGTGGCCCCTCATCTGACCTCAAACAAGGAGCCAATCCTGCTCTCTATCAAATACTAGCCCATCATAAACCTAGATGTCAATCCCAGCTCTTGAAGATTTGAACCTACCATACTTCAGTAAATGCGTCAAGGACGTCTCTCTTTGAAACCTATGCACTTGTATACATGTATAGATGAGGTTCACCTACCCCATCTCAGCACCCTCTCACACTCCCTCTCTGGCACCAAAAAGTCGTGAGGGATGACCGCATCACCTATCCTAGAAAGCAGGAGGGGCTGCCTTCCCTCTATCGGAAAATGAGGATCCCTTCCAGCCCTTGGACTTCGCCTGGGCTAGAGGATCTGAATCGGAGTCTGAGGAAGAGGATGGCTCAATCTAGATCCTACTTCTTCTTCTCCCTCTTCTTCCGTGAAGCCACTACCACTAACTCTTTACAGCCCGTGTCCCTTCTCACCACAATGATAACATTGGGCCTTCGAATTCTTCTTCCTGTCACCCCTTTTAGAAGCTGCAAGAGCCTCACCAGAACCTATTAATGAGACAGAAGCCTGCCATGTAGACGCAAAGATGCCTCATGCTCCAACAACATGGAGGACATATGGGTAAAACTCATAGGGGTCAAGGATGTCTACACCTGCAAAGCATTGGCCACTCCATCAAACTCTGGGGGGAGCTTGTAGAGTATAGTCCCCACAAGTATTAGCAATCTAAACAGCTCATGTGTGAGTCTAACCTATGCCGAGTATAGCTAGGTTATTTAGGCGTTTTATATGGTTATTATGATGCTTATTTGGGACATTTTATATGATCCCCACAAGTATTAGCAATCTAAACAGCTCAAGTGTGAGTCTAACCTATGCAGAGCATAGCTAGGTTATTTAGGCATTTTATATGGTTATTATAATGCTTATTTGGGGCATTTTATGCTAGACAACCTGCCCCTATTTTTAGCATTGTTTTCTTCTTTATATATTAGGCTCCCTTCTCATTCAGTCATATCATCACCTACAGGTTCTGTGGAGGGAGGGAGCCGATGCCAGTGCCTAGGAGCCGATGACTCGCTGTTGTACACGTCATTTGTTAGAGATCATCATCCCCTGGACATGCATTCATCAAATAGATTATGTACATAAGCATTTCCTGTCAAACAGGCATTCGAGAGCACTTTTGTGTGGTGGAGCAGGCAGGATATCCACGTGGCAAATTTCTGTGCAATCGCAGAAGGTTGTAGAATACGTGGCAGTCTGGTCATACAACAGGTTGCAGTCATCACAGGTGCCACATGCACAACAAGAGTAGTCGGACAGTTTGTGTGCAATTGGCTGCATTTTATGCAGCCAACCTGACCTGCATTATTTTTAGCATTTCTTTTTGGGCTATTTATACTACACAACCTCCACACACTTTTACATACTCTGATCACAAGTTTCCATATTACTGATCGTGGAGACTGCTGCACATACTTCAAGATTCATAGACCGTGAGATCTTCGAGGTGGAGACATACACAAACATACACTCTGCGCCCGTGTACATATCTCCTTCCTTTTACAGCATTCTTCATTGCAGATTTTCTGTATTCCACTGTCTCTTTCTCTCTCTCTCCTCTCTTTGTTCACTCTCAGTCTTGGTCATACACTTCCACACCGCTTCACTCTGACATCATTCTCATGTTTGGTATATGGATTCCATTTCCCAAGGACATCTCTGAGTTCTCTTCTTTTGCAATGTTCTTCTCTTTCTTTCTCTTTTGTCTTGTGTTCAGCAATTTATTTCAGCAATTGTCTATGCTTCCGTTGCTGCACCACTTTTGATATGGTATCGAATTGCAAGCTTTCATTTCCTGCTATGACTTTTTTGCTGATTTCATGTCTTCCCCTTCCATTTGCTGATTAGGCAACCTGCTGCTGGTTGTTTTCAGCATGTGTGTACTCAGCTGCTGCCTGTGTTTTCAGCTTGCACTTGGATTAAAGCCTGTACCAGTCAATTTGCTGCATTTTGCATTATATGCCCCTAACCGTGGCTGGGCGACTGTTTTTACAGGCCATTTTGCTAATTTTGGCAGTTTTTGACTACTTTTTCCTCATTTTGCAGCAATTGCCCTTCATTTCTAATCAGATTTTTTGTTACACTGCATGTGAATTCTCATTTTGTGAAGTCTTTGCTGTTGGTTTGGCTATGTTCTCTCTCTGTACACCTTCTATTCTCTATCTTCTCTTCATATCCTCTTCATGTGGCTCCTTCATGCACTTCTATTGATGATAAGTTACATGGACCTGACTATCTAACATGCAGTGCTGCCATGAAAGCCTAGATTGTGCATAAGCAGTTAATGGTGCATTGTTTGTGGAGCTATTCTCCGTCCTCATCAGCGTCCTTTTCCACTTCTCGAAGAGTTTGATGAGGACAACCATGAGAAAGCTGTGCTTACATGGAATATGGATGATGCGCGTGCCTATTCAGCTCTTCTTCAATGTATTTCTAAATAAGTTTTCCTGACGGTTACCTCCTGCAAGGCATCTCCCGAAGTATGGTCGAAGCTTTAGATATTGTACGAGGCACCTTTCCCCATGTGTATAGTGACCCTTTATGGATAGCTTCAGCAAATACAGTTTGAGCCTAAAGACACCATTCAATCCTTTTTGCTCCATGTTAAACATGTACAGGACCAACTTCAACACATGCAATCTACCCTTCTAGAGGCACATATCGTAAGAACATTACTCTACAAGCTCCCTTGGAGTTTGATGGAGTGATGAATGCTTTGAGGGCGCAAACATTGTCTACACCTGTGAGCTTCACACATATGCTACTTGAGCATGAGGCATCTTTGCATTTCCAAGGGAGGCTTCCGTCTCGTTATGGAGGATCGGGTGAAGCTTTTGCAACTTCAAAGATAGATGACAGGAAAAAGTCGAAGGCCCAATGTTACCATTGTGGCAAGAAGAGACACTTGCAAAAGGGCTGCAAGGAGTTAGTAGCCTTACAAAAGAAGAAGGAGAGGAAGAAGAAGTGGGATGCAATAGCCTCCGACAAGTTATCCTCTTCCTCAAACTCCGACTTACATCCTCCAGCCAAGGAGAAGTCTAAGGCACGACAGGGGTCCATTTCTTCAGACCATGGGAAAGACTTGGTAGCCCCTTCCTCTACTGCTTTCTAGTCCAAGTAATGCGGTCATTCCTCATGACTCTTCAATGTCAAAGAGAAAGTGTGAAAGGGTGGTGAGATGGAATCGATGAACTTCATCTATACAGGTATACAGGTGCACAGGTTCCACATAGGGACATCCTTGACACATCAACTGAAGTCTGGCAAGTTCAAACCCTAGAGCTAGGATTGACATCCAAGTTCATGATGAGCTGAGAGTGGAATTGGCTCCTAGTCTGAGCTCACATGAGGAGACACTTTGGCGTTCTGGCAACAAGCGGGGAATCCATGGTCACATATGTCCATAGGCATTTTTTATAGGATAGTCTTATATACTGCAAGGCATTGTTGATAGAGACAGAGATCTATTATGACTTTTCTATTTTTCAAGTTCTAGTACGAGTATTAGGTTCCCTCCGAGACACCTTGGTGATGACTTGATCACCCACTGCTTGGGTATCCATGATTCTAGTCTGGTGATTCATTGTTGTATAGACTATGATTAGCCTTATCATTGTATCCTTGTATTGTATCAAATCACCCATGATTTGAGAGAGAATGTTAGCAATCCAAACAGCTCATGTGTGAGTCTAACCTATGCCGGGCATGGCTAGGTTATTTAAGCATTTTATACAGTTATTATGATGCTTATTTGGGGCATTTTATGCTGGCCGAACTCCCCCTATTTTTTGCATTGTTTTCTTCTTTATACATCCAACTCCCTCCTCATTCAAACATATCATCACCTACAGGTTCTATGGAGAGAGGGAGCCAATGACTCACTATTGTACGCATCATTCTCATGTTTGGTATATGGATTCCATTTCCCAAGCACATCTTTGAGTTTTCTTCTTTTGAAGTGTTCTTCTCTTTCTTTCTCTTTTGTCTTGTGTTCAGCAGTTTATTTTAGCACTTGTCTATGCTTCCATTGCTACACCACTTCTAACAACAAGATATGCCTCTGGAAAAGCAAACTGCATGTGTTGAAGTTGGTTCTGTACTTGTGTAACATAGAGCAAAAATGACTAAATAGTATCCTTAGGCTTGAACTTCATTTGTTGGAGTTGTCCATAAAGTGTCACTACACACATGATGAAAGGTAACTTGTACAACATTTGAAGCTTCGACCATACTTCTGCAGATGTCTTGTAAGAGGTAACCGTCAATAGAACTTCTTTAGAAATACATCAAAGGAGGACAAAATAGCCACGCATATCATCCATATCCCATGTAAGCACAGCTTCCTCATGGTTGTCCTCATCAAAATAGTCTAGAACTAGAAAAGGACACTGAGGACACGGAATAGCACCACAAACAATATACCATAACCGCTTTTGCACAAACCAAGCTTTCATAACAGCACTCCAAGTTAGATAGTCAAGGCAATGTAACTTATTAGTAGAAGTGCATGGAGGAGACATCTAGAGAGGATAGGAAGAGAAGATGGAGGAGAGAAGGTATACAAAGAGAGAATACAACCAAACCAACAACAAAGACTGCACAAAATGAGAGTTCACACACAGTGGAAACCAAAATCTTATCAGAAGATGAGGGTGATTGCTGCAAGAAGTTAAAAATACAACCAAAAATTGCCAGAAACAACCAAAACGACCTATATTCACAATCACCCAGCCAGCAATCAAGGTCAAAAAACCAAAACACAAACTGAATTAAGCAATAAATGCAGCAAACTTACAAAAAACAGGGTAGGATGCTGACACAGGCTGACAACGCTGATTGCTGTGCAGAAAATGCAGGCTGCAGTGGACCACAGACGGGCTGAATAGCAGGCAACAGTAGTCGCCTGATAAGAAGAGGGAAAACAGACCTGTAATTAGCATAAAAGCATCAGCAAGAGCATAGATCATGCAGTTTGATACCATGCCAAAAGTGGATGCAGCAATGGAAGCGTATAGGTATGCTAAAGTAGACTGCTGAACACCAGACTAAGAGAAAAGAAGAACGCTGCAAAAGAAGAAAACACAGAAGACTGCTCGGAAAATGGAATCCATATACCAAGATATGAGATAGTTGCGTACAACAATGAGTCACTGGCTGCACAGGCACTACACTGGCTCCTCTCTCCACCAAGATCCCCACGGAATGAAATACACTGACTGAGGAGGAGGGGCATAGAATATATAGGTAACAAATATGCCATAAATAACAATTGGGTGGCCAGCATTAGGCCAACTGGCATCAAAATGTCCTAAAATGCCACAAATAATGCACAATAAAAATGTCTAAAATAGCTGAGATATGCCCAACCCAATCTAGCACGCACAGACTCACATATGAGCTAACATATCTGCTCACAGGGGCCTCTAGCCTTCGTCGAGTGCCTACTAAGTAAAGGAGTTTCATCAACAACATCCGTTGAAGCCAAGAGTCTTATCAAGAAACCCCACCATTCCTTCTAGAACTCGTCGCTAAAGGAGGGGGTAATGTCATGGGCACCAAGAAATCTAAGATCTTCTAGAAACCTCTAAAAGATTCCAGAAAGTTCTAAGAAGGTCCTAGAAGATTCTTTGAAAGATTTTGCATCAATGCTTACATCAACATTGCTTATGTCAGTAATGCTTATGTTGTTGATGATGTCATCATCTAGAAGCCCTTAACCTCCTCAACTCTAGTATAAGTAGGGGGTCTTGGGCTACAAGCCCTTCGGTTTTGCCAACACCAATTGTGAGGCTCCTGTGAGGTGAGTCCTCTCTAGTTCGAGTTCAAGCCATGTATCTCCAATTCTTATCTTGTCTTGTCTCGTACTTGATCTAGTCTTGTATCAAGAATCTAGCCTTGTTATAAAGACCATTATATTAATCTTGTATCGAGAATCTAGCCTTGTTATAAAGACCATTATATTAATCTTGTATCAAGAAGTATATTGTTGCAATTCCTCTTCGTACAATAAAGAATCGAGTTCTTTTTCAAGTTAATTCCTTGTAAGTTGTGAAGCAACAATCCTTGTCCTTGCCAAGTTCTTGTCGCCCTCATAACATTAGTGGGATGTAGGCACCAGCTAATGGATGAAGGTAGATTAGACTAATCAAGATGAGCAAGTGACTATGCTGCCCATATAAGTATAGATGAGGAACCAACCAAAGTTTGTGGGTTTGCTTATGTGACACAAAAACATTATGGCATTTTGAGTTTTGAGGTTGTTTAAAATAGGCTAATGAAGGTTGAATGTGTAATGCACTTTTTTCGACAAGAGGATGTCCACCAAGAGTACACAGCATATGCAGGGTGTACTTGCCTTAAAAAGCACCCGAAAAGGAGCTGCCTAGGTCACATGAAGAACCAGTAAATCAAGATGAAGGGCTGGAAACAATGTTATGCAGGCTGTCTTGCAAAGGTCAAGGTGATGATAGCATGTGAGAGGGGCAGTGGAAGAGACTGAATGCAAACAGAAAGAGAAACATTGAAGGCAAGATAGAAGACATTGAGAAACTCAGTTGAATGATGAAGAGAAGCTCATACAATGTTCAGCCCCTGCATGTGCTACAGATGTAGCTGAAGTGATGTTGGCCAACTTTTAGGTGAAGCCTATATATAGGCAAGATTGAACTACAATGATCTAGAACTGTGTCTTGGGCCAAAAACATGGACAGGGCCCAAAAGTAGGAATGACAGATAAAAAGACCAGAAATGACCAAAATGATTGAACCTCAACAAAGCTCCTAATGTCTCTCACTAACTTAGTGTAGGACACAACAAGGAGATGACTGGACATGCTAATAATGAGCTGCATTTTGATTTCCTTACAAGAGGAGATTGACAACCATGCATGTTTGGGGTCAAACTTGGATCTCTTTTCAACTTTACAAGATCCAATGTTCAATTTTTTGAGGAGTGCATTCTACTTGTGGACAGTTGCTTTCGATGAGTATGGTTTTAAGCAGAATCAGCTTCATATTAATTCCCCTATCGGTAGCTTGAGGGAGGGATCCCCATCCTTCCTTTGTGGTTGCTTGATTTTTTGTAGATTCTATGTGTCAAAAGTGGATACATCAATGGCAGCATGAAAGAATGCTAAAATAAATTGTTGAACACAAGACATAAGAGACAGAAAAGAGAAAACACAAGAACACTGCAAAGAAGAACTCAAAGATATGCTAGGGAAATGGAATCCATATACCAAACACAAGACAATCACATACAACAGTGAGTCACTGGTTGAGTAGGCACTAGCACCGGCTCCCTCTCTCCAAGGCATGCACTAGATCTACAAGTGATGAATGGCTGAATGTGGAGCAGGAGCTCGAATAGATAGGACAAATCAAGTTGGCCAGCACAAAATGCTAAAATAATCACCATGGTGATCACTAAAAAAAACCTAAAATACTCTAAAATGTCCAGCCCACTGGAACACTGGCTAGACTTGCTCATGAGCTGACTATATTGCTAACACCCTCTCTCAAATCATGGGTGATCCGATACAATACAATGATACAATGATAATGACTCATCATATTCCATACAACAAAGACCACCAAAATAGGACCATGGATACCCAAGTAGTGGGTGGTCAAGCCACCACCAAGGTGCCTCAGAGAGAACCTCATTGTCGATATTGATCGTACCAAAACCTGAAAATAGAGAAGAACCATAGCACCTCTCTATGTCTCTCATTAATGCCTCACAATGGCATACATAATCATTCTGTCAAAAATACCTCTAAGCATACATGAATATGGATTCCCCACCTTTGGCCAAGACCACCAAAGTGTCCCCTCGTGTAAACTCGGCGGACTAGGAGCCAATCCCACTCTTTATCAAGTAACATCCCATCCATAGTTGCATGGAAACGTGTTTCCTAAGGTAGGAAACATACAAAATGGGTAAGAAATGTTTCTTACATTTTGAGGCGTTTCTTATACATCAAAAAAATATCATTGGGTGGAAAGTGACGTTTTGGCCCAAAAGAGTATACGCTATCATAAAAACACATTTTTCCCTTGTGAAAGCGTCAAAAAGTAACATCTTTCCCCTTGCAATCATGCCTTCTACCTAAAACCTTGGAATTCCTGAATTGTGATAGGCTACAACCCTTCCAAACATTTTGTGAACAATTTACACTCCGCGAACTTATGAGAAACTTATAATGCCTCTTCAAGCTATAGATACAACAGCTCATACTCGTAATACAACTCGCACAAGTATTGTTGTAGCTATTGATGAGAATCTACTTGAGAGCTCCAACTCTAGTAACAAGAGTGACGAGAAGGAGGATGAGAAGGCCATTCAATATCAGTTATGACTCATGATACATTCTCTAGGACTTAGGATTGACTTTTAGTAGTTTCCATAATTCATTTTTGTATTCAATATTTAACAAGGTTCATGAGGCTTTGGACTTGTTTGACACTTTGTTACTTCTATGATTTTATTCGTGTTTGCTACTTTTATCCTTGCTTTAAAATATTATTTAATGTTTCCTTTTAAATATTATGCTGACAATCATTGATAAGGATGTCAATAGCTATAAATTGAAATGTGATTTACAAATGGTCAATAACACCTATTTTCTTAATGGTTTGATATTGTTTTCATGCTCACAGTGTACAATTTGATCATTGGTTATATAGATAATGGATAGGTAGAATTACTTATTTGAGTATTTCATATATATGTATTCTATAATCCATAATTTTTACTATGTAGGTAAGAAACGTTTTTTAGACGTTTTCTAAAAATTAATATTATAGAAAACTTGTTTAAAACCCGTTTCATACCTTGTTGTTTCCAAAACTCCTAACTACTATGAGCCCATCATGAACCTAGAAGTCAATCCCAGCTCCAAGATTTCAAAACCTTCTAGAATTTGATCGATGCATCAAGGAAGTCCCTCTCTAGAACCTGTGCCCTTGTATACCTATATAGATGAGACTCACCTACCCTACCTCTTTACCCTTTGACACTCCCTCTCTGGCACTAGAGAATCGTGAGAGATGACCGTATCACTTGCACTAGGAAGCAAAAGAAGAGTTACCAAACCCTTCGCTCGAACTAAAGAAGATGATCATTTCCATACCTTGGCCTTGGCCCTGGCTTGAGAATCCGAGTCGGAGTCAGAGGAGGCAGATGACTCAATGAAGAAGTTTGTATCCTACTGCTGCTGCTTCTTCTTCTTCCTCAAAGCCGCTAACTCTTTGCAATCCTTGCGTAAATGTCTCTTCTTATCACAATGATACCTTGGCCTTGGCCCTGGCTTGAGAATCCGAGTCGGAGTCAGAGGAGACAGATGACTCAACGGAGAAGTTTGTATCCTACTGCTGCTTCTTCTTCTTCTTCTTCCTCAAAGCCGCTAACTCTTTGCAATCCTTACGTAAATGTCTCTTCTTACCACAATGATACGATTGACCCTTTGACTTTTGCTTCTTGTCACCTCTCTGTGAAGCTGCAAAGGCCTTATTGGAGCCACCATATTGGGATGGAAGCCTTCCTCATAACTGCAAAGGTGCCTCATACTCGAGTAGCATGGAGGACATATAGGTAAAGCTCACTGGTGTTGATGACATCTGGGCCCACAAAGCATTGGCCACTTCATCAAACTCCAAAGAGAGCTTATAGAGCACAGTCCCCATAAGATGAGCGTCTAGAAGGGTGGACTGCATGTATCGAAGCTAGTCCTATACCTGTGTAACACGAAGTAAGAATGATTAAACAGTATCCTTCGACTCAAACTTCATCTGCTGGAGCTGTCCATAAAGAGTAACAACACGCATCGTCGAAGGAGCCTTGTATAACATTTGAATCTTCACCCATATTGTTGAAGCTGTCCTATAGAGGTGACCATTGGAAGAGCTTTAGATACAATGAAGAAGAGCAGAATATATATGGGCATCATTGTTATCCCATGTGAGCGCAACTTCCTCATAGTTATCCTCGTCGAAATCAACCGGAAGAGAAGTGGGGTGCTCAAGACACTCAAAAGCTCCAAAAACAACGTACCATAACCACGTCTACACAAACCATGCTTTCATAACAGCACTTTAGGTTAGGTAATTAGGGCCATGAAGTTTGTCATCAATAGAGTAGCGAGGAGTCATCTAGAGAGAATAAGAAGAGAAAATAAAGGAAAAGAAAAGAAAGAGAAAGAGAGAGAGAGTACAACCAAAGCATAACACAAATTGCACTAACTGGAATTCATACGTAGCATAGAATAAGCTAATATAAAAACAAATGCTAAAATCAAGAGAATTAGAAAGAAAATAGCAAACAAAGACTCACCCAGCACTATACCAACAACAGAACTTGAAAACACAAGTTTCTTGAGGAGTAACTATGAGTCACCTGCCAATCAAGAGCCGCCCAAGGTGGCAAAAGTTGATCAGACTGAAAACATAGATGATGATGGTTAAAACGCAAGCTATAGGAGCATTTAATGCAATAAACACAGACTATAGAGACTAGGAACATAACAATTTGCAGCAAATATAGGTCATCTAATCTGCAAAGGACAAGAGAAGATTAATAATCAACAGTGGAAGACCTGTAGCCAACAAAGAACAACAAGAGGTGGGTAGATCCTAAAATCTAATACCATGTCAAAAGCAGATACAACAATGGAGGCTTGAAAGAATGCTGAAATAAACTATCAAACCTAAGACAGAAAAGAAAGGAAAGAGAAAATACAAGAACATTGCAAAAAAGAATTGAGAGATGTGCTTGAGAAAAGGAATCCATATACCAAACACAAGATAGTCGTGTACAACAATGAATCACTAGCTAAATGGACACTAGTACCTACTCCCACTCTCCAACAAGGCATGCACTAGATCTGCAAGTGATAAATGACTAAATGTGGAGGAGGAGCCCAAATAAATAGGACAAATAGTGTCAATAAAGTGATCAGGTTGGCCAGCATTTAATGCTGGTCGGCCAACATAAGATGCTAAAATAATCACCATAATGACCACTAAAAAATACCTAAAGTACTCTAAAATGTCCAGCCCACTAGAACATATACCAAACTCACTCGTGAGCTAACAATACTCCTAAGACTAAGAGATTGGAAACTTTAGAGTTCCAATATGGATCTAGGACCATGTACTAGTGCTTCTGTCGTAACCTAAACACACCCAATCTAACTATTCATCTTTGTTATATGCTAAACAATTGCTCTTGCTTTGCTGTCAAGATTTGGGAGCATTAGATACATATCTCGGTCTTGGAGACTTCTAGTGATCTCCTTAGAGAGTTGCCTTCCAACATTTCCTTGTATGAGTTATCTTTCAGAGATTAAGTACAAGTGTCATGCAACTCATCAAAACAATGTTATATCTATTCAAAAAGAACAAAAAACTATATAAAACTCTTGAAGTAGGAAAACAGTTCCACTTTTTAAGACCACCTTTATATTGTCAATTTTTAAATCAACCAAATGTATTAAAGATCAAAGATCACCAAGGATACCAGAGAGAATCAATGCCAAGGGATTCATAGAATATGTGCACCTTATAGCCTTCATAGCTCCAAGTAGTTGCATAGGTTTCGAGCAAGAAACATCAACCTCAGCATGTGGCTCTCCTGCTTTGGGATGAAAGCCTCTGCCAATAACGTGCCCGTCCTTTACAATGACGCACCCAACCATGGGGTTGGGGGAGGTGTGGCCTAGGGCTTGTCTGGCTAAGCTCACGCACATCTGCATGTACTCTGCATCCGTCTTGGACACTCCATCTTCAAGTGCAGCGACAGCAGCACATGACAATGCTGGATAGTGAGAGGAGGCTAGCCCGCGGGAATTCCTCGATAGGAGACGGAATTGCTGCAAAGAATGACTGTCTTTCCATGAAAGAAGAGGAGCAGGTTGATGGCAAGTCCATGGAGGTGCGGGCCGGTCTCTGGTCGACAAGAAAGTGGTCTGTGCGCACTTCATGCTCGCCATAGCCTTAATATGCATTGCTCCTTTCCTATGCCGTAGGTATGAGTCATGCGAGTCCTTGCCTAGCTAGTCATATTTTAAATGGTTTACTTACCTAGTCATATTTTAAATGGTTTACTCACCTAAGGAGGAGCATGAAGGAGCAACATTTCTTCCCAAATGTTCAATCGCTCAACTCAAGCTTTTCTTATAATGCGCGGTTGTGTTAATAAGTAGTAAGATTTTACATCACCAAAATACGGTATCACAATCTAAAAGCCTTCATCCAAAGTGTTCTTATGAGCTTACAAGCAGTGCCCAGAGCCTCATCTTTATTGGCCATTTTTTTAAACAGAATAACATCCCTAACAAATATACCTCATCTTTCTTGGCCATTTTTTTAGACAGAATAACATCCCTAACAAATATACCAGCAGCATGACCACCAAATACTCCACCCCCACTTGGGATGCGATTATGGACAACATCATTCCTAGTATTCCAAACTGTCTACAACACTAAGCCCCTCAAAATTGTCCAAATTTTATTTGTCACTTCATTGAAGTCACCCTAATTGCCCAAAACTACTTGCTTCCAGAACTTATTAGTACATGACGATTGACCTTGTCCATGCCTTGCCGAACTTTCCTCTAGAGCATTTGTATTTCTATACACTCCCAAAATAAGTGTTTGATGCTTTCTTTCTTCCTTTTGCACCACATAGGGCATGGGGGGAATAGATGCCAAACTTGTTAATCTTGTCGCATATGGGTAGCTTTTTAGCCACAATTCTCCACAAGAGCATATTCAACCTATAGGAAGGAGTTGCACTTAATGCCTTCTTCAATCTTCTCTTCTAAGTAAACATACTGACCCTAGGTTCATCTCGCTTCCAGTCCTGAGTCGTTTTGAGAAACCATTTACTATTAGCCTCCTTGAAATCTATTCTCTTCTTTTAAGGCAGTTGAAACTCTTCTCTTTCAATACATTGGATGTAGATCATGAGTTTTTAACCTTAGTGAGCACTAGCTACATCATGTCTTCCTCCTCGTCTATTAGCCCATGTCTCCTAGCAACCATCTCCACTAGCAAAAACTCTTCCTAGACTCCATCCCATATGTCCTTCAAGAATGCAACTCCTTTGTTATGGATTTTGTTACTCAACTTAACCTAGGAAAGGACAAAGCTTCTTCCATAAGGTTGATTGCTCAACCATATGCTCATGTTGAGCAAGCATCTCCCTTATTCTTCTCAGATCCTTCCTAATGTAGTGAGCTTATTACTTCTTGTCATGTATCGATGAACTTGGAGTCCTTAATCTTGATTCTATTGATTTCACTGAATAAGATGTCCATCCATTTGAGGTACACCCATTTGCAGTCTAACTAGCACTTGCCTTCCAATCCTAGCCTTGGACAGCTAGTCCAGTAGTAAGATGAGTTGATCTTGTGTCATTCTCTTCATTGTCATGAAGGCCAATCAAACTGCCTTCTCCCTCGGGAGCTCTACACATGTTCTACCCTCCTCAATGAAGGAACAATTTGTTCCTATGTAATTTTCGGTCAATGTTTACACTCCACAACACTCTCTTGAACAAGGTTTCCAACATGCTCCATTGAGACTTCATGAAAGGGAAGATCATATCTATAAATACCACAATGGAGGATAAAACATTTTGAGCAACATGATACGTTCATATATGTAGATTGAGTAACCCATTCTTGCCTTGATCTTTGTGCTCGTCCTTTCTTCAAACCATTTGAAACATTAATTGTGATCCCAACCCCTATTGGCGCACCTGGATATCTTATTAGCTTACATTTGCCAACTTCAAGGAATCCTAGCTAATGCATCCAATCTAGGCTATCCTTCTAGGAGAGATACAATAATTCAATTTTTTGTTTGCTCACTCTAGAGCACGACAAATCTAAAAACTCTTCGTAGATGCTCAACACCTCACTTATCAACTCTTACTCGACTTTGATGATGTTTAAGATATCATTGGCAAACATCTGGGTGCAAATTGATTGATTGTCTAGAAGGGAGAGAGGCTTAATGCTTCCCCTCTTGTTGATAGCCTAATCAACATTGCATAAAAATAATGAGTTACAAGTGCAAACAATAGAGGAGACAAAGGGCAACCTTGCATGATACTCCTCTTCAAGGCACAGCCACTAAAGGCGTATCCATTGATGGAGACTATAACCGATGCATTTGCAAGGAGTGATTTGATCATTTTGCAAAACATACAACCAAATCCAAATTTCTCCAAAACAAAGATAATAAATTCCCAACACAAATAATTGTATGCTTTTCTAAAATCCATATCTAATAGCATCTAGTCGTCCTTTATGACCATAGCATAATCTATTCCAATAATAATGTTTAAAATTACATCATGAATATTTATTCCATGCACAAATTCGTACTTATTGCTATGGACCAATCAAGAAATTTATTGCTTCACCATGAGTGCCATCACTTTCACCGTGGTTTTTCATGATGCATTGAGCATCATCAATGGCCTTTGGTGGCCTTGGCATCTTCAATCATGCTAGACTTGAGGACCAACTTAATGATTCCTTCATTAGCCTCATTTCTGAAAGCTCCAGCGCTCCAGAAACATTTCAATAACATGCATGACTCCAATGAGCATGTGTCCCATGTGGCCAAGAATAAATCCATAGGAAACACATTAGGTCCTAGTGCACGTCCCTCCTTCATCAACTTAACACTTATCAATAATTCATGTGTAGGAAAAGGGTGGTCCAATGCTAGCATGACATCAACATTCACTCTTGTCGAGTAGTCTCCCCCCTTCAAATGGCATGCTAACTATGGCCGAGAGGTGTGTTTGGAATATTGTTGCAATGCCTTCCTTGTCAAACACTACATTTCCCAATTCATCCTTAATGAGCACCAATGATTCCCTTCTTTGTTTCTTTTCAGTGGGGATAGGCATGCTATCAAAGAAGCATATCCCATCATGGTCACCTTAGCTCTTAGCTATACCTTCGTAATAATTACAACTCGATGTAGCTCCCAAGCATGAATAAAATTCTCAATGTTTTGCGAGAGACAAAGTAGCAAGTCACAAGTAGGCATAAGAAGAAGAACAACAAGAAGATTAGCTCAACGTCATTGAGCAACACCCAATTGATGGCCCATACTAGCCTAGATTCTCCCATTTGTGTGAGCCTACTTAGCTTCTCCTTCCATCTTGGCTACTACTCTCGTAAGATTAGTCTCTAGCATAGCCTACAATCCGGTAAAGGTAGCTTGTAGTTAAGTGTGAGCTTGCTAATTGTCTACAACCTCCCTTATTGGGGATATTACCTTGGCTCTTTCTTATTCCATATGTACCTTGCATTCAACTAATTGCACTTTGGTTTCCTCTCCTTGTCTCTATGCCTCCTCTAGGCAATGAATTTGAGCTCTTGTTTCTTTTAGCTCCTCATTCTTTTTCCTTATCCTATAGTTGAGCTTTCAAGTCTCATTATTGTTGATTGGAGGGCTATAGGAATTCTACATAAGTTTCATTGGCTTCATGCAACCTACCATGTAGTTCTTTCTTGTCCTTTATTACATGTGTCTTGTCCTTGTGGAACTCCCCACACAACTCCTCTAGTGCAATATGTCCTCCTCTTGTAGAAATCATCTAAACTTCACGTTAGTGTGAGTCAAGTGTTGATTTTGCTCGTTGGTTTCCCCTCTAGATGTGGCCTCCTCAATGGAGTTCATTCTCTTTAGCTCTGATAATTCTACTTGCAAGATTTAGATGGTAGACATCACTGCATTTTTGAAGATTCTACATTGACATTTTCCTTCCCTTTACTAGAGCTTTCTTCTCTTCATGCTAATTCCACTTTTACCCTTCCCATTATGTCCTTGTCCCTCTTATGTATGTTCTCTTGGTAGGATAGTCACATCCTTGTAAAACTAGATCTTCTTGCTCCTTCAAGAGCATGACTTGTTCTTGCTACATCTATTTCAAAAAATCTCTTATGGATTGATTGAGATTAGTCCTTTCCTGTGTGGTCCAATGTGTCCTTTTCTCCTTCCCTTCCTTATTTTCCCCTCTATCTCTTCTATTGTAGTGTCTATTTTCTCTTTCCTTCGTCTTTCTTCTTACTCCAAAATGGCTAGCTCTATTTCTTACTTTTCATCAATTTTCACTCCTTTGATTTAACTGAATAGGAAATAAAGTAAATCCAATCCCTTATCATCACTTGTCAGTATACACACAAAATTCATTTTAAAATCCCAATTGTGCACCCCCCCACCCCCCCCAAATTAAGAATTTAACGTACGAGCCCTCCACTCATTTTCTCACTTGAAAATTACATTTTGATTATTATAGATGAATAGATTCTTAAATCCACAATTTTCAATGAGGCTAAACTTCATACCACCAAGTTATTTCTTATAAATAAATATCTAGATGTTGACATATAAACTTGTAAGTGCAAAAATCTTTTGTTATTTCTTTTATTACAAAATAGATAATATAATATTAATGTAAAAATTAATCTCTAACCTTTTCTAATCCCAAATCCCCTATTTTTTGCATAGATTGGAATATTGATAATCCTATAGACTTTCTCACCAAGAGTTTGCCCTCCAAAAAGTTGTACATTGCAGTAAAATATACTAGTTTTTTAATTAATTATTGAGTAACCTTGCAATACGAGTTATATTACTTGATGGAGTGGGGGAACTTCCAAAAGGTACATAGGTGCTACTTTCAACACAAATGTGGGACCCAAACAGGAAAAGGATATGGCTATCCAAAATCTAAAATATACTAGTTTTTTAATTAATTATTGAGTAACCTTGCAATACGAGTTATATTACTTGATGGAGTGGGGGAACTTCCAAAAGGTACATAGGTGCTACTTTCAACACAAATGTGGGACCCAAAAAATTGTGTCCTTCAATTGCAATCACCAACTCAACCAAAGAAGAAGTTGTTAGTGCATCAATGGATGTAGATAAGATATTGAGTCAAAGGGCAAACCAAAGATATAAACTACGTGATTTGGATAGGTATGTGCTACTAGAGCAAAGACCCCAACACACACACACACACACACACACACACACACACACACATGTTGGAGAAGAAGAAGCTTGAGAGCACAAAACTCAAAGTATATTGAGATGTATCAATAGAGAAGATTTTACAAGACAGTATGTAGAAGAGAGTGAATATAAAGAAGCCTATGAGTGAATGAGCAAATAGAACGGAGAAGAATTCACTACATGTATGGTTGAGTTTAGAACTAGTGAACTTATGATACCCATTCCCATGATGAACTCTCAACCTAGGATTAAGGGGTTCAATGTTCATATTGATTACCTCAAACTTCCACAAAGTACTTGCTCAATGGTGATGGTGTCTGAAGGACAAAAACAATTCTAGTCTACTCATGTTTGAGAGAAGTTGCTTCAATAGCATGATTGCAACTGAGTGGAAGTGGAATAAACTACATCAAGCACTATTTGATTTTCCAAAATAACTTGGTAGTATCATTAATTCATTAATTGAACCAAAGGCCTCAGAGAATGATGAATGGCTAATGCAGAAGAGGATTTTTTTAATTATAAAAGTTCAAATGAAGACAATGATGAATCTAGAGACTACAACTCTAATGGTAAAACTATATAAGAGATTTTGGTAGATCCCAAACCCTAAAGAGTTGAAAGGTTGTCAATATATGCCTGAGTGGTGAGAGTGAGGTCAATATTAGAATTCCTAGAGCACTTGGAGGTCTTATATCATGAATGATCAAGGTATAGGCCTAGAAACCTCATCCCTACTCTCAAAATCCTTGCACAATAGAGGGAGTCAAGGACAATGAAGAGGACTCTGCTCAAGAGTCAAATGCAACAAGTTTCGAGTAAGACACTAGGATGGACACCAATCTTGAGATCCCTCCGCCCCCAACATAGCTAAATGATCAAATAAGAACTTACCCATACACCTAAGGAGAAACTATAAAAGATACTCAAAAGAATCAAAATGCTAATAAAAATGACCAAAATAAATCAGAAGATGCTCTTCCTAGGCAATTCACTCAATTCAAGAAGAGAGATTGTGTTCTTGTGATGCTTGGTGCAAAGAGGAAGGGAAAAATCTAGTGAGCCAATTGAAGGATCCATAAAGGTCGAAGAGGTGAACCTCACCAAGGAAGGAAAACCCCCCAAGCATGTATACAGTGTTGATAACCTTCTAAAAGAGGATGAGAGGAAGCTCATTGAGCTACTCATAGAGTTCCAAGATGTGGTTGCCTAGACGTATAGTGAACTCAAGGGAGTGCCTTCACACATGATATTGACAAACCCTAATGTCAAGCCCACAAAGCAAATACCTTACTTGATGAACCTCAAATGGGCACAAGCTTCTCAAGGTAGGTTCCATTTTGAAATATAGCATATAGAATAGGTGTCACCCATAGTAGTGGTACTTAAGAAGAATGGAAAGATTTGAGTATGCATCAACTACAAGAAGGTGAATATAGTCACCAAGAGAGACCATTATCCATTGTCATACACCAAGCATATAATCAAGCAAGTATCAAAGTAAGGAGGCATATAGATCCATTGATGGGTTTTTGGGCTACAATCGGGTGTAGCTCTATCCTTATGATTGGCACAAACAAGCCTTTGCCTTGATGGGTTGTTAGGCTACAATCAGGTGTACTCAATTCTAATGACTAGCATGAAATAGCCTTTGCCATAGAATGGGAAGTCTTTGCATATATCATCATGCCTTTTGATCGACAAATGCACCGAAAACCTTCTAATGCTTCACATGCACAACATTCAAAGATATGTTGTGCAATAACCTCCGGAGGTTTGTGGAAAACCTCTATGTCAATTCCAATTGAGACAAGCACATAGATAAGGTAAGGGTAGCCTTTGAATGGTATAGGCAATATTATCTGTCTTTAAATCCACTCAAGGGTTAATTTTGGGTGAAATGTGGACCCACCTTTGATAATGTAGTACCTAAGAGTGGAATTTCCATAGATACAACCAAAATTCAAGTCATCATAGAGCTATTGCCACCTGAGGGTGTTTAGTGCTTTCTCGAGTGCACTAGTTACTATAGACATTTTATGTGGAGAACTATGCAATCATTGTTGCTAGACCCTTGTATTAGTTCTTACTAAACTAGAAATGGATAGAGAAATGCCAATAGGCTTGAAAGCCCTCAAGAATGCTCTAATTTTTGCACTTATCCTACAAGCCCTAGATTGTAGGACAGGTGTAGTAATTTGTGAGCTTAGTAAACACAATATGGACTTTCCAGCGCGTTTCACTAGCAAAAGACTCAAAAAGACCAAGATAAACAATTTCACAATAAGATGAGAAGGGTTGGATATGGTATATGTTGTCATGAAATTTTGATATTATTTTTTTGCCACCCCTCCACCTTCTTTTTAGACCATCAAACCCTACTATACTTGGTGAAGAAATCTTGCAGCATTGGTTGCATATCAAGAAGGCTACTTCTATTGCTAGAGTTAGCTTTAAATGTGGTTGTGAGTAAGGGAAATAAACACTATATTGTTGATCACATGCCTTGTGTAAATACTAAAGAAAAGGCCATTGGAATTCATCATAACCTTCTCACCTCCCACTTGTTCATGGTGCAAAAAGAAACGCAACTCTTTAAAGTCGATCTAACATCCTATTGGGTGGATGACATTGTGCAAATACTAGTGCATGGACTACTTGAGTGCCCAATAGAGAAATCTAGCCTCATGCACCTCATTCTCAAGACTAGGCCTTACCAACGAATAATTGTATATAGATGGGGACAAGAAATTCTATTGATCAAGAGATGTGTCTATGAGTATGAATTTGAAGATATGTTGCAAGAGGCACATGGAGGAATAGCAAGAAGCCATTTTGAAGCCAATATCATGGCTCGAAAAGTGCTACAGACACAATTATGATAGCTAACCCCCTTCAAAGATGCCATTCATGTTGTCAAACATTGCAATGAGTACCAAGGTAGGAATGTGGCTATAAGGAAAGATAAAATGAAGATCAAAACTATATTGGCTAGTTAGCCCTTCAAAAAATGATGAATTGACTTCATGGGTTCGATTAGCCCTACTGCAAAAATACTCTTAGGACCAATACATCCTAGTTACAATAGACTATATGATAAAATGGGCCAAGGCTAGAACCATATGCAAAAATGATGCCAAAATGACAACCAAGTTATTGTTGCACTACAAGGGAATAGGGGTATAGCGACAAGTGTTTCCGATGCAAATTAGCGGCATTGCTATTTGCGTCACAAATAGTGATGCTATTCTGAGAGAAAAAAAGTGGGTGAAACTCGAGTGCGGCATTTTGCTGCAAAGAGTTTGAGAGAGAGTGAAAGAGAGCGAAAGAGATTGTGGCTTTGAGGGAGAGGAAAAAAGAAAGAGAGATAAGGAGAGCTTTTCACTACGCTATCGCCCACCACAGTTCGCGAAGAAGAGGAGGAAGTGCATGAAGGAAGAAGAGGGGCCATCACGAACCCATCCTTGGGCCTTTGTGGTGAGTACATTGCCTCCTCTTGGTTTATTCTTATTCTTTTTTTTTTTTCTTGAGAATGAGGTGCATTGAGGGAGAAAGAGAGGAAATGAGAGAGGGAGAAGAAGAAAGGAAAATGAAGAGAGAGAGAGAGAGAGAGAGAGAGAGAGAGAGAGAGAGAGAGAGAGAGAGAGAGAATAAACATGAAAGATAACAAAGAAAGAGAGAAAGAGAGAGAGAAAGGGAGGGAGAGAGGAGAATGAGTGAGAAAACACGAGGGGGTGGAGAGAAACAAAGAGAGGGGCAACAAAGAAAGAGAGAGAGAGAAAGAAAGAGAAGGGGGAGAGAACATGAAACGAAGAGTGCAGAGAGAGGTGGATAAATTGTGTTAGGTTAGTTAGAAAACTAAAGCTACTCTTCGAGGAAAGGGGATGTTTAAATTGCCCATGTGTTTTTTATATAGCAAAGTGGTCTTGGTTAGCCAAGAGAATTCCATTTAAAATCTGAAATGCTAGATTAGGTCAAGTTAGGAATGATCAAATGTCAACTATCCTAGTGTGTCATCCTAAATCCAAATCAATGTTATTTTAGGGGGCCCGAGTTGAGACTATACCTTATTAATAAAGTGGTTGATGCATATTACTTCCCCCCATTTCTCACTTTCTTTAAACCAATGCAATGTTCTACTTAAGTTTGAGAGATGATAGCAAAGTAGTTATCTTAAGCTAATGCTAGATAACCATGGTAGGAGATAATAGTTATGATTAAGACTTGCTTTAGGTTGATCCTTGTGGGGTTGAGGTGAAACTTTCCCTATAAGGTAGACTTAAGTAGTTTGAGGTAATGCAATTTGATTATTGCAAGGGAGTTTTGAGTGGAAGTTACATTGATTACCTCTTGATAAGTTTATGCCATTAGGATTCGGTGGATAGACATGTTACTAATATAGATATGCACCTAGATATGACTATAGTATCTAGATTTTTAAGGCCATGAATTCTCTAGAATTTGGATGAAAAGGGATCAATTTGTGCACACCTTAAATTGACTTTATGATCTTTCTACAGTATGAAAGGTGTTGAATATGGAATGGCATGTATTGCTTTATCAATGCCGATCCTCTTCCCTATATTAGAACCAATCTTAAGTAGATATAGTGGATGTAAAATCTAAAAGCTGTTTAATATTTATTTTGAAGGAATCTATAGTTAACCATACTATTAATGTATCTGATTTCCATGGGTAAATCTTTATAATAGGATTATTATCATAATATAATGTCTCTTAGCTATTGGAAAAACTTAAAAAAAAGATGAGTCTTTGCCTTCTACTTGTGTAAGCTCAATAGCTCTTAAAAATTTATGTTAAAATGTAAGGTTTATATGGAATCTTTATAATGTATATTAAACTAGTTTGTTATGTGTAAACCAAGACATTTTAGTTGACGTGAATTCTATTGAGTTACAAGAGAGGAATCCCTTCTCAAACAAATTAAAAAAGAAAAAGAGAATGAGAACAAAAACCAATTGTTTATCGTAACATAGACAAAATGGAAAATGATGATGGTCGTGATGTTCAAGATCTTGAGGCATATCTTAATCAACGTGTCCCGTGTCCTTGCTCTCAATGCAAGCTCGCAATCAGACGAACGCGTCGCTTGTCTATAGAACACATACGACACTTCGGCGAGTTCCAATCGGAGATCATTGATTAGGTGATCTCAAACTTTGAGCAAACGGTAAGAAAATTGTGTATCAATCATACATTACATACGCAAACTAATTGAATATCATATACAAAAATATTAGACGTGGCCGTAAAATTTATACAAGGAGGTGATGTCTCATCCCAAGGAGGAATGCACCTATTACGGTCAGTTAGAAGAGTTCGTGTGTGGGCGATGGATGGAGTGCCTGAGCCAATCCACCACTTGGAATGCACGACTAAGTCTATACCGTCAATAATAGAAGAGATAGGCAGCCTTTCAGACCTTCCTCCAATCTGTAACGTGTCCACCTATTCCCTTCAGGACACGTCTTAGCAGTCCATCGGAAAGGAGATCTAGAAAACTCTGCCTGGCACTCCCTCGGAATGTCATGGGGTTTGCGATCTAGGACTTTCCGCGTCTGCCACGTAGCGGAAGTATTCTGGCCGTTCCCAGAGGATTGACTTGAGTCAGGGTTTTCCCTAATGGTCATTTCCTAAACAACAACTAGCGTCAAACCCCGGGAGAACTACTTTACACAGAAACGCCAAGGCCAAAGCGGATTCACGCTGCACTTGGTTCAAGGAGAATGGGAAACGAGAGGGATCCAAAGCTCAACCTCTCTGCCATAAGGCATATTCCCATTCCATTCCCCTAAGACAGCGTAAATCAAGATTATTATAACTTAAATTCTAGGTCATCGCCCTTGCTGTTCGTGTCCTTGGAACGATCTTCTTGCTGTCATTTATGATTGAGAAAAGTTCCCGGCCAATCAGGACCACCCATCCGTAGGACGGTCGGACCCATGGCCACATCCACCGCACTTTCCTCAAGTTGTTTTAGTTGTCTAATTACCTACCACATTTAGTTGGACATGCATCAAACAGCTTCCTTAATTAGTCTGTTAGGCACTGGTTCTTTCATGTAATCATAGCACTTGACATAGAAAAGCAGTGTCAAACAAGTTCCTTTTCAACAGGTTATCATATTTATCTTTGAAATACATTTATAAAGTCCAACCCATAGGCTTATCCATAATCCGCCCGAAGGCTATCCAGAAATCCACAGGGATTACTAATCCAAGATTCTGCTCATAGACTAGTATGCGGGCCTCAAGATCCAATCCTGAGTCACATTGGTCTCTTGTGCAGGGCCCGAAGGACGAGGGATTTACAGCCAGAGCCCCCCTGGCACCCAAGCGTCCTCCTGCTCCAAGTAGCGCTCAATGGAGAGACCTCTCGCGACGGGTTCGGTCCACCTTCCCGGTGCAGTTAACAACCCCCTTGGTTAGGGTCCAGGCAGACAGTCGGGGGTAATTGAGGCTGGCTCTCCCTTCAGGCCTTCAACCTGAAGCATTAGATATCTTTTCAACCTTTAGTTCCTTGAGCAAACAAAGTAAACAATGCTCTCTAAATTGATTTACAAGCATAATCATTTCCAGTGGTCGTTATTTTTGGCCAACTGCTAAGGAGTGAATCCTTCTCTCCGAATGCATCCAGCATTCGATTTGGGATCAATTGCGACTCAGCAAGATCCCCAAGGGTTTGTTTGTTAACCCTTATATCCTTGGGTTAGGGCCGTACCCTATTAACCCAACTTAACCAATACCTTAAGTTCTATTAGCAGTAAATATGTTATTCCAATTTACTAATTGGTCCTTTGCTTCCAAGCAAATATCTAATCCCCTTGTCTTGGTCACTTTTCCCAAGAAAGGTACTATATCAGGATGACTACTCATCCTCTTGCAAGATAAACATGCGCAAGAATCTGCCAAACTCATTCCGAGGATTTGGCTATTCCCTTGTGATCAAATCACAAGATCATGCGACTCTGCAACATGTTGCACCAGTGTCGCATCTAATCCATGGAACTATTTTACCCATCAAATGGCGTCTTCTAATCACGAAATCATGATTAGATAGGAAACAGGGTTAGGGTGTCTACATAACAATCCATTCCTGATTTCACTAGGCCGACATTATCGGTCTTAGGGTTCCAAATTCAAACCGAGTTTCATCTTTTTAGCGAGCGATCCTTAGGGTAGAAACCCTAGATCATTTCCTGCAAGTATGTCCTATTGTCCCTACATTCCGTGAATGTGGGCAAGTTTTTTTTAGGGTATGAGAGTTTCAGTTTGGAAATAAGAGCGACTAGGTCACGTCCTCAACGTGCTAAACCCTAGTTAGCACTTGGGGTATGTTGCATCAATTTAACAATTTCTAAGCAAATCCTTTGTGGTTTAGGTGTTTTTAGGGTAAAACCATTACGATACCATTCTCGTAAGCACACGATTTATTGGCTATGAATGATTAGATTTACAACCCTAGTTTTACCAGATAAGCTCGAAGCGCATGTTAAGTTACGACACAATTTCTATTGATCCTTCTAGAACATGCATTCAAGATTCCAGCTACTAAGCTTTAGGGTTTTATGTCAAAACAAACCATGCAGCCTTTTCTAATTTTCATTTATGAACAAATTATTTGTATGCTGAATGAGCATTACACAACCTTTCATAACTACTTACGTAATTGATTTGAGTTTTTATGCCAACTGACTAAAGTGTAATCTACCTCATGCAGCCCTAGAATCATTTCCACGCCTTGCAAATTCCTACGATTGTTAGCAATCTTCTTTAATGAATCCTTGCGAAGAAAGAGATGTCTAATGATGCAACATGCGATTTTAACTTTCCATACATAATCAAAGTATACAACAATAAATTTGACTTTATAAATATGATCTTTAGTTGATCTAAATTCGTTACTTTGTAATGCATAAAAACCATTTGCTAAGAATGCTTAGAGATCTTATGCTTCTTTTTTTTGTTCGATTCATTGAAAAATACCAATGACTGAATTCTTCAATCGTGAGCTATTAGCCAAAGTATTTCAATCGAAAAAGTACATCCTAATTCCATAAATGATCCATGCACAGTTGTAATATTATGACGTAAATCAAAATTAGGAAGAAAACTTGGACTTGTGGTGAAATGTCCACATGGATGCTAGGAGATGATCCTCCTGCGGTTGCGCCTTGTGCCTTTTTAGGAGCCATCGCATATTCGACCTTCTTGCCTTGGGTGCAGACTTATGATCTTGGCCCGTCTCCTTCGCATGCAAAACTCCCTTTGAGATTCGGCTTCCTTGACCGATTGCACTGTCTTTCAAAATCGGGCTTCAGAAGACCTTATAGGCTTGTGGGAGTTGCAATAGGAAAGAGAGTTTTTGAATCCGGCGATTCGAGTGAACTTAAGGAGAACCAACGGAAAAGAAGGTTTAAAACCTACTAATATGGCTTGTGTAGGAATGCAATGGGAGACCTTAAAAGACTTGTATGGAGGGAAATCCACGGAAATGGCTTTGTGGAAATGCTAAGGGGAGGATTAAAAAGAAACGGGGGTTAAATAGCCTTGGAAATGTTATGAAAAAGGGCTTAAAAACCCGACTAGTATGAGCTTTATGGGGGATGCAAGGGAAAGGTTTAATTCCCGAGGATGCAAGGGGAAAAGGTCTTAATGCCGAGGGTTTAAAGACCGATTTGTAGGGCCAATGAAAAAAGGTTTTAATATTGACTATTGCGGATCCATAAGAAGGGGGAAAAAGAACTCGGCTATGGTGGGGATTTTCGGGATGCAAGGGGAAAAAGGGTGCTTAAAAACCCGAGGGTAATAAAACCCGCTTGATAAGGCAATAGAAAAGGGGGCTTTCTAAGGGATTCGGGGGTTAGGATGAACTTTTGTGGAATTTGCAATAGGAAAGGGGCTTATGTGGAACCCCACGGGAATGGGTGCTTAAATCCTCGGGGGGGGGGTTTTATAAAAACCACTTTAGAAGGGCCTTATAAAAGCCACAGGAAGGGGGGCTTTCTAAGGGTCCTTAGAAGCTTCTGGGAGTTTGGAGAACCACGTGGACGAAGAGGGAGGCGGTGGATAGGGCAGCTGGTGGGGTACTGTTTCAGGCGACAGCTGGCGGGTAGGGCCGAAATGATGACCGTGGTGGAATTTTGAAGGTAGCTCCTCCCTCATGGCGCAGCACAGAGCAGCGTGGCTCACCTCTCTCCCTCTCACGGCCTGGCGGCATCGATCCTCAGCCTCTTCCTTCCCTTACTCACCCCATAGAGGGGGTATTTATAGGGTAGGGAGAGGAGACCTCTCTCCCTCTGGCCCCTATCCCTTCCAAGAGCTCCAGCAAACAAGCTTAGTCATCCGCGCCTACTCCCTCTCCTCCAACATAGCCTTCGACTGGGGGAAAGAAGGGATAATTAGAATTTTTTTTGCCATAAATTAATCAATTTCCTCTTGATCTCCTCCCAAGGGGACGTTTACATGAAAATATATGGGATTTTATTAAACCTTAGTCTCGATTAGTGCCAGTGGAGGGTCATGTTGTGTACAACATAAAGATCGCCTCATTCGTATCTTTGATGCCAGAATTTTCTTGCATGAGTATCACGCAGGTTAGTAATATTTTTCAACGGAAATATTACATTCTCTCCCCCTTGGAGGAATCGAGATGTCCTCATCTCGAGATAAACTGGGGATATTGATGGTTGAGAGTGCTTTCATCCACCCAAGTGGCATCCTCCTCGGGATAATCTTTCCACTGACGAGGCATTCTCTCAGGGTTCTGGATCTCAGTTGTCTCTCCCTAACATCTAAGATTACAACTTGTTGGTCATCAAGTACATGGTTAGGATTAGGTACATACTTCTTCAATAGGCTGATATGGAATACATTCTAAACCTTTAGGTTCTCAGGGAGTTGCAGTCTATAAGCATTAGGTCCTAGGCACTTGAGGATCTTGTATGGTTCACAATACCTTGGACTTAGTTTATTGCAATCTCCTAAGGATAGATAACTCTTCTTTGGGCGTACGCGAATGAAGATCATGTCTCCTTCCTCGAAGATTCTATCTCGACGCTTCAAATCCGTGTATGCCTTCTGTCTATCCTCGGCGGCTTGGATGTCCTTTGTTATTGACTTTACTTGGTCATCCATCTCTTCCAATATCTGCCTTGAAGCTTCAACCCTCAAGGTCGGATCTGAGAAGTTTAGGGGACTTCGACAGTCATGACCATACAAGGCTTGAAAAAGGGTCATCTGAATACTTTGTTGGTAAGAAGCATTGTAGGCAAATTCAACCAAAGGCAAGTATTGAATCCACCTTTTTGGTTCACGACAGCAGTGTGCCCTTAGCATATCCTCAATGACTTGATTGACTCTCTCTGTTTGGCCATCGGTTTGGGGATGATAAGCTGTACTAAAACAGAGTTGAGTCCCAATGGCTTCGAAGATAGCTCTCCAGAAATGTGATGTGAAGAGAGAATCACGATCACTAATGATTCTTCTGGGTAGCCCATGTATCTTGAATATCTCCTTGATAAACAACCTTGCAATGTCTGAGGCTTTATAGTTTGTCTTTACTGGAATAAGGTGTGCAACCTTAGTAAGCATGTCAATCACAACCATGATGGAGTTGTATCCTCCCTGAACTTGGGGTCAGCCAATGACAAAGTCCATACTAATGAATTCCCATTTCATTTGGGGAATGTCCAGTGGTTGTAACTTTCCTGGCATTTTGACATGTTCGGCTTTGATACGTTGACAAGACAAACACTCAGTGACATATTTGGGAACGTCACCTTTAAGCCTCTCCCAATAGTAGCTTTTTCTAACTGCATTGAGAGTCTTAGCATAGCCAGGATGTCCTAAAAAAGGGGAATCATGAGCTTCCCACAATATCTTCTACTTAAGTGACTGGCTTGCCGGTATACATACTCTCGTTCTATAGTAGACAAGTCCACTATTAATAGAGAATTCATGATACTTAGCCTGTAGCTTTTGGTCCTGGTCCTTGATAGAGATTTTCCTTAGCATCTTTTGATAGGATGGATCATGGCATGCTTCCTCTCTAGCTAGCTCAAGTATCGGGTTGTTTGGCATGGACACCTTTGTGGCTAGAGATCTAGCTGTTGATGGATTTTGCAAGATTAGAGAATTAAGGAATGCCTTGTGCGACTAAGTGCATCGGCAACTACATTCTCCTTTCCAGGTCGGTACTTGATTTCAAAGTCATACTCCTCCAGCACTTCAATCCACCGACGTTGCCTCATGTTGAGCTCGTTTTGGATAAAGATCCACTTGAGACTTTTATGATCAGTCACTAGAGTAAACTTGTTACCCAACAGGTAGTGTCTCCAAAGCTTTAGAGCATGGATGACAACTAACAGTTCTAGATCATGGGTAGCATAATTCTTCTCATGGATCTTCAGTTTCCTTGAAGAGTATGCTACAGGATGACCTTCCTGCATGAGCACACATCCTAAGGCAAGCGTGCTAGCATCAGTTACTACCTCAAACTTCTTACTGAGGTTTGGAAGTCTTAGGATAGGTGCTGATACCAAACTTTGCTTCAATCTCTCAAAGCTGGTTTGTTCGGCAGTTGACCATGTAATGGATGTTTGCTTCTTTAGTAAGTCCATCAGAGGTGCTGCAATCAAGGCATAAATTTTAATGAAGACCCTATACCATCTTGTCAATCCAAGAAAACTGTGTATTTCTTTGACAATTGTTGGTATTGGCCATTCTAGAACATCTCTGACTTTGGTTGGGTCCACTGAGATTCCTTCCGCTAATATGATGAATCCTAGATATTCAATCTGACGTTTGAAGAATGCACATTTCTTCATCTTAGCATACATCTTGTGTGACCTCATTGTCTCAACGACAATGGGGTTCATGATCTTCTTCCTATTTGGAATAGACTAAAGTATCGTCAAAGAAGACGAGTACGAAGTCATCAAGATATGGCCTAAAGATATCTTGCATTAACTTGTTGAAGGTGGTAGGCACATTCGTAAGCCCGAATGACATAACTAGGAACTCAAAGTGCCCATATCTTGTGTTGAATGCCATCTTTGGAATATCTTCATCCTTGATCCTTATCTGATAGTAACCAGACCTGAGATCAATCTTGGAGAAGATCTTTGCACCCTGAAGACGATCAAGAAGCTCATCTATTCTAGGAATAGGGTACTTGTTCTTGACAGTTGATTGATTCAACCCTCTATAATCAATACACAGTCGAAGTGTTCCATCTTTCTTTTTCTGGAACAGTACTGGAGCTCCCCATGGTGAGCTGCTTGGACATATGTAACCCTAATCTAGCAGTTGCTTGAGTTGTTCCTTCAGCTCAATTGCTTCCGGGATGGACATTCTATAAGGTCTCTTTGCAATTGGTGCAGCTCCTGGCACTAGCTTGATCTCATGATCCACTTCTCTTTGAGGCGGGAGTTCTGTTAACTCTTTAGGAAATACGTCCGCGTATTCCTTTAGCCATGAAGGACCTTCACTAGACTCTTGCTTCTGATCTAACTTATTGAGCTTAATCAAGTAGACATGTAGTCCCTTTCTGACTCCCTTTATAATCCGAGATGCTTTGGCCAATTGAATTTTTGGCTTTCCAGCCTCACCTTGAGTTGTGACCAATTCCCCTTCAGAGTTTCGAAAGGAAATTTGGCCCTTTCCACAATGGATGCGGGCGTCATTAGGTTTAAGCTAATCCATACCGAGTAGACACTCATGTGGATACCTAAGTCCATGACTCTGAATTTGACCGAAGTCGCCTTTCCTCCCAGAAAGAATTCCACCTTAGCAGTTTTCGTGGTACAAGTGACCTCACGACCATTTGCTAATTCCACAAGCAAGGTAGGTGCTTCTACTGTGGCTATTTCTAATCTTCTTGCACAAGCTAGTGAGATAAAGGAATGTGTACTGCCACAATCAATCAAGGTTTTGAAACCTTTACCTTGATAGTCCGATCGGGTCTGAATCACTGAGAACTGGCGATTCGGGCCTTTCTTGTGAAGAGCGGCATGGACTGTCGCCCTTTCAAACTCTGCTTCCATGGTCAGATCTTCTTCTTCGCACATTTCCTTGTTGGCAATGTAGACGGTTCTTCCTCTGCCTCGGGTAGCGGCTCCCTGGCCACGACCAGTTACTTGGAAGGGTGCTTAGCGATATCCTCCTCCAAGCTTGGGACATTGCCTCTTGAAATGTCCTGGCTCGTTGCAGTGAAAACAACAGAAGTTTCGGCCATTGCTTTGGGTAGGGACAAAGCTGTTGGCATTATTAGTCCTTGCTTTCTTTCTTTATCCTCGATTCTGACCTTGAACCCTCTTCATTTGAGGCCTATATGCTCCTCTGTTCAGGTCATTATACGACCAAGTTTTGTTACCTCTTGGTCTAGCCTGCACCTCTTGAATTATAGGTGCGGCTCGAATGAGTGCGTCCTGCAGATCTGATGGGCGCACAGATTCGAGATGAGTATTCATTGGTGGGTTTAAACCAGCACAAAATTTTGAAACCTGTTGTGTCATGTTCGTCTGTGGCGCATACTTAAGAAGTGAGACGAATTTAGAGTAGTATGCGTCAAGAGTGAGTCCCAGATGTTTCAGCTCGTAGAACTCATTCATTTTCTGCGTGCAATACACAGGTGGTAAGTATCTTCCTTGCACCGTTTTCTTCAATTTTTCCCAGGTAACGGATCCTTCTGCGATCCCTTGATCTCTGCACCATTGCTTCCACCAAAGCCTGGCTTCACTGGTGAGCTTCAGCTTGGCGAGCATAGCTTGGTTGGCTGGTGCAGTACCGGCTGCTTCAAAGTAATCCTCCATGGATTCAATCCAAATTTCAGCATCCGCTTGGACAGACCTGCCTTTCCCGTCAAATTCAGGCGGTTTAATCTGCTTGAGAAAAAAATTCTTCTCCTGGATTACGGCAGTACTTGATGTAGGAGGCGAACTGGGAATCTGTACCTGGGGTTGTGCCTGGATAAAGGTTTCTTAACGTTATTACTCGTTAATCGTTATGATTTATATTTTATCTCCATTTCAGCTATCAATCAAGCAATCTAGCCGCTTAACTTTTTATCAATTCTCGTGGACAAGATATACATTGATAAAAAGAAGTCTTATTGCATTTATATAGGCATAGCCCTTTCGGAATACAACATTTCTTGGGATGGAAAAGCAGCTGTTACATTTAGTTTGGGGAGAATAATGTTGTATTACATTTATCTACGAGAATTGGATAATAGTATGGTTTCGGGTCATGGATCTTTAGGAATTGGTAAGTCATCGGAAGATTAGGGTATCCTTTCCTTTGGAACCCATTCTTCTCATAGAGCCCCAATACCTTGATCCTGTCGGTGGGGATTACACGAGTCACTTCCTCATATACATATGAGTTCAGCTCAACCCTCCGACCTTGAATATGTAAAGTTGAGTTTACGTGAGCCTCCACAAAAATGAACAGCTTCACGATCTTCAAGTCTTCCAACCACTTGATCCTCTTTAGGTTGGTTTGAAGGCATGCAAACCGGTGGGCAGCTATATAGTAGATTCCTGAGTCACCCATCCATCTTTGTTCCACATACAAAGGCGATGGATTATAGATGCGATCTAGGATGTTCATCATCTCAACCCTTTGTCGATAATCCGGGGAATGCATCACAATCATAAACATGACTCAGAACACTAAGAACCTGTTCCATGCTTCATAATTTTGCAAGACAGCATCGAAAGTAAGGAAATGTTCGGAACAACAACATTTGCTTTACTTCTTCTTATTAAGATATCTTAAAAACAAATCCTTCATTGGTTGGCTCTGATATCAATTGTAATGTGTCCACCTATTTCCTTCAGGATACGTCTTAGAAGTCCATCAAAAAGGAGATCTAGAAAGCTCCGCCCGACACTCCCTTGGAATGTCACGGGGTTTGTGATCTAGGACTTTCCGCGTCTACCATGTAGCGGAAGTATTCTGGCCGTTCCCACTTAGGACCGACTTGAGTTAGGGTTTTCCCTAATGGTCATTTCCTAATCGACAACTAGCGTTGAAACCCGGGTGAACTACTTTATGCAGAAACGCCAAGGCCAAAGCGGATTCACGCTGCACTTGGTTCAAGGAGAATGGAAAACGAGAGGGATGCAAAGCTCAACCTCTTTGCCATAAGGCATAGTCCCATTCCGTTCCCCTAAAATAGCGTAAATCGGGTTTATTATAACTTAAATTCTAGGTCAGTGCCCTTGCTGTTCGTGTCCTTGGAACGATCTTCTTGCTGTCATTTATGATTGAGAAAAGTTTTCGGCCAATCGGGACCACCCATCCGTAGGACGGATCCATGGCCACATCCACCGCACTTTCCTCAAGTTGTTTTAGTTGTCTAATTACCTACCACATTTAGTTGGACATGCATCAAACAGCTTCCTTAATTAGTCTGTTAGGCACTGGTTCTTTCACGTAATCATAGCACTTGACATAGAAAAGCAATGTCAAACAAGTTCCTTTTCAACAAGTTATCATATTTATCTTTGAAATACATTTATAAAGACCAGCCCGTAGGCTTATCCATAATCCGCCCAAAGGCTATCCAGCAATCCACAGGGATTACTAATCCAAGATTCCGCCCGTAGACTAGTATGCGGGCCTGAAGATCCAATCCTGAGTCACGTTGGTCTCTTGTGCAGGGCCCGAAAGACGAGGGATTTACGGCCAGAGCCCCCTGGCACCCGTGTCCTCCTGCTCCAAGTAGCGCTCAACGAAGAGAACTCTCGCGGCGGGTTTGGTCCACCTTCCCGGCGTGGTTAACAACCCCCTTGGTTAGGGTCCAGGCAAAGAGTCGGGGGTAACTAAGGCTGCCTCACCCTTCAGGCCTTCAACCTGAAGCATTAGATATCTTTTCAACCTTTAGTTCCTTGAGCAAACAAAGCAAACAATGCTCTCTAAATTGATTTACAAGCACAATCATTTCCAGTGGTCGTTATTTTTGGCCAACTGCTAAGGAGTGAATCCTTCTCTCCGAATGCATCCAGCATTCGATTTGGGATCAATTGCAACTCAGCAAGATCCCCAAGGGTTTGTTTGTTAACCCTTATATCCTTGGGTTAGGGCCGTACCCTATTAACCCAACTTAACCAATACCTTAAGTTCTATTAGTAGTAAATATGTTATTCCAATTTACTGATTGGTCCTTTGCTTCCAAGCAAATATCTAATCCCCTTGTCTTGGCCACTTTTTCCAAGAAAGGTACTATATCAGGATGACTACTCATCCTCTTACAAGATAAACTTGCGCAAGAATTTGCCAAACTCATTCCGAGGATTTGGCTATTCCCTTGTGATCAAATCACAAGATCATGCGACTCTGCAACATGTTGCACCAGTGTCGTATCTAATTCATGGGACTATTTTACCCATCAAACGGCGTCTTCTAATCGCCAAATCATGAGTAGATAGGAAACATGGTTAGGGTGTCTTCATAACAATCCGTTCCTGATTTCACTAGGCTGACATTGTCGGTCCTAGGGTTCCAAATTCAAACCGAGTTTCATCTTTTTAGCGAGCGATCCTTAGGGTAGAAACCCTAGATGGTTTCCCACAAGTATGTCCTATTGTCCCTACATTCTGTGAATGTGGGCAAGTTTCTTTTAGGGTATGAGAGTTTCAGTTTGGAAATAAGAGCGACTAGGTCATATCCTCAACGTGCTAAACCCTAGTTAGCACTTGGGGTATGTTGTATCGATTTAACCATTTCTAAGCAAATCCTTTGTGGTTTAGGTGTTTTTAGGGTAAAACCATTACGATACCATTCTCGTAAGCACACAGTTTATTCGCTATGAATGATTAGATTTACAACCCTAGTTTTACCAGCTAAGCTTGAAGCGCATGTTAAGTTATGACACAATTTCTATTGATCCTTCTAGAACATGCATTCAAGATTCCAGCTACTAAGCTTTAGGGTTTTATGCCAAAACGAACCATGCAGCCTTTTCTAATTTTCATTTATGAACGAATTATTCGTATGCTGAATGAGCATTACACAACCTTTAGTAACTACTTACGTAATTGATTTGAGTTTTTATGCCAACTGGCTAAAGTTTAATCTACCTCATGCAGCTCTAGAATCATTACCATGCCTTGTAAATTCCTACAATTGTTAGCAATCTTCTTTAATGAATTCTTGCGAAGAAAGAGATGTCTAATGATGTAACATGCGATTTTATCTTTCCTTACATAATCGAAGTATACAATAATAATTTCAACTTTATAAATATGATCTTTGGTTGATCTAAATTCGTTAATGCATAAAAACCATTTGCTAAGAATGCCTAGAGATCTTATGCTTCTTTTTTTTGTTCGATTCATTGAAAAATACCAATGACTGAATTCTTCAATCGTGAGCTATTAGCCAAAGTATTTCAATCAAAAAAGTACATCCTAATTCCATAAATGATCCATGCACAGTTGTAATATTATGACGTAAATCAAAATTAGGAAGAAAACCTAGACTTGTGGTGAAATGTCCACATGGATGCTAGGAGATGATCCTCCTGCGGTTGCGCCTTGTGCCTTTTTAGGAGCCATCGCGCATTCGACCTTCTTGCCTTGGCCGCAGACTTATGATCTTGGCCCGTCTCCTTCGCACGCAAAACTCCCTTTGAGATTCGGCTTCCTTAACTGATTGCACCGTCTTTCGGAATCGGGCTTTAGAATAGCTTATAGGCTTGTGGGAGTTGCAATAGGAAAGATAGTTTTTGAATCTGGCAATTTGAGTGAACTTAAGGAGAACCAATGGAAAAGAAGGTTTAAAACCTACTAATATGGCTTGTGGAGGAATGCAATGGGAGACCTTAAAAGACTTGTATGGGGGGAAATCCACGGAAATGGCTTTATGGAAATGCTAAGGGGAGGATTAAAAAGAAACGGGCGTTAAATAGCCTTGGAAATGCTATAAAAAAGGGCTTAAAAACCCGACTAGTATGAGCTTTATGGGGGATGCAAGGGAAAGGTTTAATTCCCGAGGATGCAAGGAGAAAAGGAATTAATTTCGAGGGTTTAAAGACCGCTTTGTACGGCCAATGAAAAAAGGTTTTAATATTGACTATTGCAGATCCATAAGAAGGGGGAAAAAGAACTCGGCTATGGTGGGGATTTTCGGGATGCAAGGGGAAAAAGGGTGCTTAAAAACCCGGGGGTAATAAAACCCGCTTGATAAGGCAATAGAAAAGGTGGCTTTCTAAGGGACTCGGGGGTTAGAATGAACTTTCGTGGAATTTGCAATAGGAAAGGGGCTTAGGTGGAACCCCACGGGAATGGGTGCTTAAATCCTGGGGGGGGGGCGGGGGTTTATAAAAACCACTTTAGAAGGGCCTTATAAAAGCCACAGGAAGGGGGGCTTTCTAAGGGTCCTTAGAAGCTTCCCAAGAAGCTTCTGAGAAGCTTCTGGGAGTCATGGAGAACCACGTGGATGAAGAGCGAGGTGGTGGATAGGGCAGCTGTGGCAGGGTACTGTTTCAGGCGGCAGCTTGCGGGTAGGGCCGAAATGATGGCCGTGGTGGAACTTAGGTGGCAGCTCCTCCCTCACGGCGCAGCACAAAGCAGCGTGGCTCACCTCTCTTCCTCTCACGGCCTGGCGGCGTCGATCCTTAGCCTCTTCCTTCCCTTACTCACCCCATAGAGGGGGTATTTATAGGGTAGGGAGAGGAGACCTCTCTCCCTACGCAGCCAGTTGCATGGACCCTATCCCTTCCACGAGCTCTAGCAAACAAGCTTAGTCATCCGCGCCTACTCCCTCTCCTCCAGCACAGCCTTCGGCTGGGGGAAAGAAGGGAAAATTAGAAATTTTTTTGCCATAAAGTAATCAATTTTCCCTTGACCTCCTCCCAAGGGGAGGTTCACATGAAAATATGCGGGATTTTATTAAACCTTAGTCTCGATTATTGCTAGTGGAGGGTCATGTTGTGTATAACATAAAGATCGCCTCGTTCGTATCTTTGATGCCGGAATTTCCTTGCATGAGTATCATGTGGGTTAGTAATATTTTTCAACGGAAATATTACACAATCGTGGAGCCTGAGATAGAGGTAATGATCGATGCATTGATTTCCATGGATGCTGAGACATCTGATCCGCTAAGAGAGGAAGCATCCATACCATTTTATGATGGGTGCTGAGTATCTCGCCTGAAGACGTTGCTTGCACTCCTAAGTGTGCAAGCAAAATACAGGGGAGCAATGTGAGTGTGACCAAGTTGTTTAGGTATATTCTACGTACACTTTGTTGATTTTCACACTATACAAGTGGAGCAATGTGAGTGTGACCAAGTTGTTCAGGTATATTCTACGTACACTTTGTTGATTTTTTCAGCACCATTATAAAAAATAATTGTGCTTTTTCAAGGTGTTTTATGATTTCTTTTCAAGTTGCTAAGAGAGGAAGCATCCATACCATTTTATGATGGGTGCTGAGTATCTCGCCTGAAGACGTTGCTTGCACTCCTAAGTGTGCAAGCAAAATACAGGGGAGCAATGTGAGTGTGACCAAGTTGTTTAGGTATATTCTACGTACACTTTGTTGATTTTCACACTATACAAGTGGAGCAATGTGAGTGTGACCAAGTTGTTCAGGTATATTCTACGTACACTTTGTTGATTTTTTCAGCACCATTATAAAAAATAATTGTGCTTTTTCAAGGTGTTTTATGATTTCTTTTCAAGTTGCTAAAGTATCATATATTACCACTTAGAAATACCATGCCTAAGTCTCGCGATGATGCATGACATGTTTTACGAAAGCTTAACATGGACTACAGCAACATCCATGCATGTGTCAACAATTGCATGCTATTTTGAGGAGAGTACGGGACTATGGAGACATGTCCAAAGTGTAGTGCTCACAGGTATTGAGAGGACTTGGAAGGACAAACTATCCCTTAGAAAGTTCTTAGACACTTTCCACTTATCCCCTGTATACATCACATATTTCGTATGTTGAGCATGGCGAGCTTAACAGTGTGGCATGCGTAGAATAGATCCACAGTTGGAGTCCAACAAATATCAGCGGATTCACACACATGGAGCCACATTGACTCTACTTTTCCAGGCTTTGTATGAGAGCCAAGGAATCTTCAACTATATCTTGCTACTATGGATGGCGTGAACCCATTTGGTCTCCACTCAACTTCTTATAGTGTGTGGCCTATAGTCCTTGTTAACTTCTCCATTAGTCGATGATCTTAAGATTTTGTGGGAGGAGGGGGTCATCGTGAAAGATATGAGCAAGCGCGATGGTCGACAGCAATCTGCCAATATACGAGCCATTCTCATGTGGAACATGCATGAATTTTTGGGATTCAAGGAGTGCTCACTAAATAGGGATGTTGGGATAGGTTTGGTTACCTCTAGTTATCATGCATGTCCATTGTGTGGGCCACAGTTAGATTCTCAAAGGTCATGAACCGTGAAGAAGATGGTATATCAAGGACATGTCGCTTTCTTGTCGAAGGGTCATGAACTGAGGGGAGGTTTTCTTAGATAATCTCTAGAACGAATGAATACCCAAAGCTGGTACGAGTTGAAAATGGTCCACATGGAGTCACATCCAAACGGAATGTGACGGTTCTCAGTTTTCTACAAGTTGTCATATTGGACCCACTTACAGATAAACCACTTGTTGGATCCCATGCATATTTTTAAGAATGTGGGCAGCTTATTATGGGACCACATCACAGGAGGAAAGAGAGACACTGCAAGGGCATGAATGGATTTGAAGGAGATAGGCAAGATGGAGGCACTTTGGCCACAGTTGACGAGTGCTGATGGTCGCTTGCAACTACCTTGCGCTCCTTGGGTTCTGTTCACTAGAGAAGAGTTCATTGTGAAGCAAATTATCAGGTCTATTCGCACCCCACGCGATGGGTATAATGCGTTCTTTCAGATTCAAGTTTTCTAAAGACGACAAACTATCACAGCTAAAATCCCATGATTGGCATAAGATATGATAGGCTTGTACTTGCCTTGATTGTAAGTGGCTTGTATATTTTGCTATTTGGAGTCTAGTTAGTGTTCGTAATGTTTCTTCATTTGTGGTAGTTTGTACTACTGATCGCGATCGCAGGATGCCTCACTCCAGAAATATGCGAGGCGGTTTACATGTTGTCAAATTTAGTACAATGGATCTCACAGAAGGAGATCAAGACGTCCTTTATTGAATCCGCAAGTTAGGGAGCATTGGAGACGGTTTGTGTCTTTGAGAAGTACATGCCCACCAGCATGCTCACGATACAAACCCACCTCCTGGTGCATCTTGTAGATAAAGTGGAGATTGCGGGACTTGTCCATACGTGATGGATGTTTTTCTTGGAGCACTTCATGAAAATCCTAAAAGGCTTTATGCGACAATGAGCTCGGTTAGAAGGTAGCATGGCTGAAGGTGTCGAAGGCATTGGTGCATATTTCATAGTAGCTACTAATGGTGGACTCAGACAACAATCTACTATGGTCACCGAAGGATGATGATAGACTGATCGGAGATGTGGTGGTTGAAAATGGGGTAGAAAAAAGGATGGATGCTGCAATGGAGGAGAAAGTGAACCATTTTTGTATGTTGCACCATGTATCCATGGAGATGTGGCTCCTTAGGTAGTAAAAGCAAGCCAAGAAAGATTGGGAAGAAGCGTGATCGAAATTTCAATGGAGTACATGTCATCGACCGATTCAATGTCCTGATGGCATGGAGGAGATGCCGTGATTTATGTCTATGCGATGGCTACATGGAGCTTTGATCGCTCATAGCCTCTCGCGAAGGGGTGGAAGTCTCTATTGAGGAGTAGGAAATCTCAAGGGGATGTAGTTCAAAGGTGATCACATGTTTTATAAGCTATCGTATCTAGATTTTATATGTGACAACTAATCTAACTGTTTCAATGTATAATACAAAATATACAGTGCGGCATGGTCGCACGGGCGACATTTCCACGTTGAGCGCATAGACAAAATGTGCTCCATAAGGGATTGTGGTGTCATGGCAAAGTTCGAGCAAGAGAGCCAATTGCAAGCCACAGATCCAAACACCGTTATAGATGAGGTGGACTATTTTAGGAACTTGCAAAGTGTTATCTCTATGGATTACCGTAGCTTCTCCCCATGATCATATTCGATGTGCAGTGATTCAAAGTTGTAATATTTTCATGCAATTAAAAGTTAGTTGGTTAGTTGGAAAGTTAGTTAGTCAATTAATAAGTTAGTAAGGTTACTAACTAAAGACAAACTAAGGTAAAAACTAACTAACATTAATAACTAATATTTTTTATTTAATTAAAAATATTTTATTAAAAAATTGAGAGTCGTAAATTTGATATTTTTCTTAGATTAATAAGAAATAGCCACCCCTCATGGAAGTTACAACGTGAACAAGAGTTATGAGCCATATTAATCACTAATGTTAATGTGTATAGTATGGATGGTCCAAAAATATTAGATTTTTGGGCAAAAACTAGCATATTTTAGATATTTTGGGTATTACTTATTGTAAATATCCTAAAGAGATATGGAAATTTCTAGAACTTGATGTCATGAAAAAAAGCAAGTGATTTTCTAGCTAGTTTTGGAGATTTAATACAAAAAAAGAGGGATTTGCGAGATCGCACTCGCCATGATCACAATCTACAGGCAATGAACAGCACTTTGAATAGGGCAAAAAAGAAGAAGTGATTTGAAAGATTTCTAAGCAAGTGTCTTGGAGTTTTATCCCCCCTTTGGAGCCAATGGAACCATTAGATTTATGATTTGAGCATCAGATCACTGATTTTTCCAAGATTTCCTCCACTAAGAACTCTTGTTCTCAGCCACATCTCCTCTTCTCTAATTCATTATAAATATGAGGCATGGGGAAGCACAAGGGGACTTTGAGAGAGAGAGAGAGAGAGAGAGAGAGAGAGAGAGAGAGAGAGAGAGAGAGAGAGAGAGAGAGAGAGAGAGAGAAGGTTCTTTCTCCCTTTTCCCCTCCTTAGAGAGTGGCCACATGCATTCTCTCTTTTCCTTTTCCTCGAGCTCATCCCCTAACCCCCAAGCCGATTTTCCCCAATTTCCTTCCTCTCGAGCAAGTGGCTACTGAAGTCTTTTGTGCGAGTCATGTTTAAAAGAGAATAAGATCATGGCCCCCAAGCAGAAAATGTCACGTGCAGTGTTTGAGAGAGGGTGGCTCAGGTGGTTGTTATGGAGGCACCAATGCAGTGTCTTCGTCTTGTCATTATGGTGGAGTTGCATCACTTGTAGGATTTGTCACACCTGTGGGGACATCTACTCTAGTGACTCTAGCTTTTGCTCAGCCGTCCACCGGGTGGCACCCCTATGGATACTACTCTAAGAGATACTACCTCCATGGGTACATTAGATGTACAGGGGTCTCCTGGTTATGCCTAGGAGCACGATCATAGGTGGGAGAGGACACACCTTAGACATACCCTAGAGGGGTATGGATACCTTGTAGATGACAGGACAAGAGCTGTGATCATGAATGATGAGGTGAGGAGGGTGATGTCTCATATGAGAGAGTTGTGCTAACAAGTTTTTCGGCACAACATCTTAGACCATTGGAAGAACGTATCCGAGGGGAGCAAGGACTACATAGTAGCATCCTTGCATTATGAGGAATTTTCGGTACTCACCGCGGCAAAGAGGTTTTCCACAAGGTGGATGATGGAGTGCATGCGTGTGTACATGTCACACAGACGATCGGACGCATGCAAGGCACTCAAGGGTGGGGCCTCAAAGCTCAAGTGGCTAGACACAGATGACTCGCGGAGACTTAGGGAGGAGGCTACAAATTCTCCAGGACGTTGGCGATAGTAGCTGTGGGAGGCAGTGGGGTACGACTGGAGGTAGGGGTGGTCTATCATCTTGTGAGTGGCAGCTACATGACTTATCTGGAGGACTTTGTAAGTTTTTATTTTGTTCTTCTTGCTTTCTTATTTGCAATATTTCTTGTATTGACAATCGTATTTCTAACAGTTGTATTCTATTTTCATTGTAGCACTCCATTATAAACCGCGATCCCACCGGCCTGGAGACTCGATATGCAGAGAGACACGGTCTCACTACATTGATCGATAGACTGTATACATGTAGAGGCCCATTAAGTCACTCAACTTTCTTGTCCGTAGTTACTATTTTTATTAAAATGCATTATGTATGGTAGACTAATGTGTAATTGTTCATTTTGTAGACTTTGTTTGATGCTCCTTTGCGTCGGAACAAGCTTTTGGATGGCGAGGATCTATAGCTTGCACTTGGATTCGTGGAGAGCACATCCTCTTTCTTTTTGGTCCTATGATTTATGCATGCATCTTCTATATACTATGTTGTTATCATCCTTTGTATCTTGCCATAATTCCATGAGTTTTCATCAGCGATCTTGTACTTATTCTATGTATCAGTCTTGTGGGTTCAAGTACATTTTGCGCTCATCTTGACGACCATTGCACACTTAACATGCAATCCATTTGTAGAATATAAATACAACACATAGTGCTATATGTGGAAGGGCAACTTGTTGCCCTACTACAAATTTTTTTCTATGTAGCCATCACTATTAATTTTTTTTCTCTATAATCATTGCTATTAGCGTTGCAAATTTACTACACATGTCGCTATTGGCATCGCAATATGCATTGCAAATAGTTGCAATTTGCGTCGGTATTTGCATCGTAAAATTGATGCACATTGCATTGCTAATACTGACACAAATTGCAATGGTTTCATGGAGACGCTAATACCGATGCGTTTAGTGACGATGGGGGCAAATTTTTTAATGAACATTTTTGTTGCTTTAAACGTCGATATGAGGCCTGTATCTTGTAGTGTTGGAGTAAGCTATCTCAAGGTTTGGGTGTCCCATTGACCAAGGAACCCATTTTGTGAATAAAGTTGTAGGATACTTACTCATCCACCTTCACTTACACATCCACCTTCATGCTCATCCATGTAAGATTAGTTCTTACTAACCACCACAAGCAAACGACCAAGCAAAGTCAACAAACAAGACTTTGATATGTATCTTAACAAATACAGTTTTGGATTACAAGCAAACTAGGATACTAATCTTGTGTCTACACATACAAAATAGCTTATAAAATGGTCATGGACATTTAGATTGACCTATGGCATCAGTGCCATAATGCCTGTGGAGTTCTTGATCCATAGTTTATGCATATTAGTGTAGCAGAGACGAGAAGGAAACAAAGCTTGGGATGAGTGCCTCATCAAGCTGGAGCTCTCATGAAAACAATACTTTTGACCACCCACCCAACCACCATTGATGATTGAGAAGGCCCATCAAAATGCTCCGTTTGATAAGCATGTATAACAAAGAGCATTCGATGCAAGGGTCTTAGTCCTCTTGTGCTAGTGTACATGCTACAAACAAAATATTGGAGTTATGGGTTTAGAACCCTACCAATTTCATGTGGTTAATCAAACAAAAATTGTGGAATTAAAGACCTTGGTGGGGAGGGAACTGATCCCAGGAGGCATATTCCACGGTGGATTCCGTGAGGTTTTCTGGTGGATTCTGTAAAATTTTATTTATTACCGGGGCTCATACATAAGGTGGATTCCTTGTGCAAAAAGTCGATGGGGACGCATGTCCTTTTCGGGCGTCTTGTTAATTTAATGTGCAAGTGAGTGATTCCATAGCGCACGATTCCACAAAATACATATTTAAATTAATAGACGTTTATGAGTTTAGAGTGTGCGCTCGTAATAAATTAAGGTTAGGATTGAATTCTAACCAATTTATTTATTTTATAGCTGAAGAATGCTAAGTATTCACTTTTGTCAATTTAATTTTATTATTTTCTAACAATTGTGAATGCTTCAGTTCATGTGTAGAGCAGGCAGCGGTGGCGTTGGGAAGCACTAGGCGATAGCGTGTATTCAAGTTAGTTTAGAAGAAATTATAATTTTTGATGGGCGCACATCTTAGGTGTAGCGCCAACATTTATTTTGACGTGCTTATTTATTGAAGCGCCTAACATTTATTTATTATTTTGTATGCACATGGATGTACGATTTAAATATTTGTTATTAGACATTGTATTTGAGTACCGCCCGACTCTTTGGGCGCCCAATAGCTTTAATTCTTTAGTGGGTCAAAAGCAAACACAAAAGCTAAAGCGTGCCAATTGTAAATTGGGCTATTTTTTGAGCTTGGAGATAAATAATATATCAAATACATGCTTTGTGGAGCACTCACACAAGCTCACACAAGGCATGGGGAGAGATTGTACCCAATTGGTCTTTTGCTTCATGTCGTACAAGTCTACTCTCTTGTTTTTTGTGAAAAAGTAGAGTTCTTTTGTTCTTGGGGACCTTCCGACGCTCACTACATGTGCATACAGCATCCGATCTGTGCACCAGTGGTATCAGAGCAAAGATGAGATCGAGGGGTTCCAATCGCTTACCATCTCGTGCAAAGGCGAAGCTCTTGGAACGATCGAGCTCTACAGTTAGTCTCGTGGCAATCCGTCAATACCAGCGTGTTTAGAATCCCCTGCTACGCACTTGGATCGTGAAGGACCGGCCTCTACAGGCAGAGGACCAGCAGACAAGCTTCTATATCAAGTCACCTATTCACAGATAAGAGAAGGAGTTTATTATTGTTGTTTAAGGTGATAAGCTTTAAAAAGCTTACAAGAGCTTAAAGCTCTTAAAAATTTTGACTTACTGTGGCGGGAGGATGTCGTCACAGTGACGGCATCAGCAAACGGCCCCCCTTATACGTCATTTAAAAAAAACGGCCTATAAAAATTCCATTAAGCTTGAAAAGCTTAATCACAAAAGTCACCAATTAATCCTTCTATCATGGGGTAAGTTACTTGCTATCAACCCTAATGGCTCTGTCCAAGTGCAGACCGTTGATGCCTCTAATGATCCCTTCCTGATCAATGGATATCGCCTGAAGAAGTACTTCCCTCCTTGGGGATCTTGACAATCACGGTCACATGATCCTTTCCCCCGTTGGCGTGGCACTGTACCTCTTATGATGCTACTTCTGATAGCCGTTCTTCAGCCACTCCTGATGAGGTGGACACAACCCTCTGTCCCCTCCGCCCCACCTCCCGCCCCTAATCTCTTATCCTCTATTTTCCACCAGCGACAGTGGCGAGGATGGTTCTGACACATGGTATTTCTACCATTCTCCTTGTTACTTGAAAGAAAAAAAAAGATATACATATCGATCATGGGAGAAAAGGACTTCAGTCCCTGTCATGCCGACCTATTCTTCGAGAAAAGGTGGAGACACCCTCGGGAATAGGGACAAAACAAGAAAAAAAAAAGAAAAAAGAAAAAAAACCAACAAAGAAAAAAAAATTGTTATGGGAGAAAAGGAAGAAATTCCCTGTCATAGCAGGCCTCGTTCTAAGACAAGGTGGTCAACACCCTTGGGCGAGAAGCTGGCTGTGGAAAAGGTGGTAACACCCCACACTTCAGGATAACTGACTCACCAGCAAAAAATTGTCCAAAAGAAATTTGAAGCCACCTCCCTTGGTGCGTTGTCTCTGCAATTTCATCAGTCTGTCAGCCCCTTTTCGCAGTTGATCTTTTCTACAACCAATTGAAGTACCAGATTTGTTGGCTGCCTCCCTGGGTATGCCTCATCTTCAACACCCTAATGACAACAACAGACACAACGATCTTCATCGACAACCCCTTGAGTGATGTGAGCTTTCATCCTAACCGGATGGGGAAGTGAGTATGGGTTGCCCTCTGTAACTATCAAACGAGCGTGAGACAGAGGGTGGGGCGAGAGACCAGTCTTTTCCCTTCAAATCAAATGAGAGGTACGCTGTGTGAATGAAGTGTTGCATGCACGCGATGGGCCTCTCAATGCACAAAGCACAATTTGTTTCTATGCACTGTACCATAAGGCTCCCTGGCCTTCCTTCTCGCACCGTATGCCGGCACAGGGCGGGATGCACAGTTGCACCATCAAATGCGCACAAGGCATACAACCTTTGCACAAGTGACCGTGAGGATTACATCAATGGGTTTCAGGACATGGTTGGCCTCCTGTATCTATCAACAGAGCATGAGACAGAGGGTGGGCTGAGTGTGATTGGAGTTTCTTCAATCAATTACCGAGAGGTGAGGATTGAGGGACGTTACGATCTTTGGAGCAAGGTATGTTCTCTTTTTCCTATGCACCCACGGGGTAGGTCTCTGCCGTCCTCACAAGACACGTCACCCTGTTCTGTACACTGCACTGTAAGGCTCCCTTGCCTTCCTGCTTGCACCTATGCCAGACGAGTGGACGCACTGATGCACCATCAACTATGCACCCTGGCATACTCCCTTTGCACCATCCCCCTTTTCAATTCCTAAACCAGGTGTGAGATATGGGTTTCAATCATTATTCATGAGTGACGTCAGTAATGGGGCAAGTGACCGTTCTCTCATCCCATCTGAGTGTTGTAAGCTGAGTGACTCTCCTTCGTCAGCGACACTGACTCGACGAGATTCATCCTCAGCTACCTCCCTGGGTGCTGCCGTGTGGTCTCGGCCACGAAGGACGTGTGCTGTGAAGATACCTTGGCACTTCCTGCAGCCGACAACGACAGTGGACGTGCTATCGACAGTCAACCTTGATTCTCGACAACATGGGCCAAGTTTTTCTAACCCTACACTTTTTGTTGTCAGTGATGTTCATGCTTTAAGTGTGGGGACATTAGCGGTTGGTCTGTTGTGTGGTATTAGGTCCCTATTGCTCGGTCAACCCTACCTGTCAAGGTTTTAAGTATGGGGACGCGTCCCTGTGCGTCTACCTTGTATACCGCCCTACATATGCCTCAATTGGATCATGCATGTACACCATGACTTTCTGTTACACTTTTGGGGTCCCTTCCCCACCTACCTGTCCACTGTCACCCCTCCCTTAGGGCTGTTCCCCTCCATTTTTATTTTTTTTTATTTGGCTGTGTTTTCTCGTGAACGCACCCTACGTTCAACGGAATCCCTATCTGCCATTCTACCCCTGTTTGTCCCTTTGAACTGTCCCATTTTCCTTTTTACCCACCCCTGTTCCGGTGCACGGTTCTCGAGTTATTAATTTTTGAAGGATTTTGCGAACATTAGACAGTTTTCCATGTGAACGTGCTTTTCTTGTTTCGGAACAGTAATCTGACATGGACACCCTGACCATCACTTTCTCCCTGACATTTTTCCTTTTTCCTCTGTGTCATTTTGATGCACGGTTTGTCCAATATTAATTTTTGCGATTTCTCGAGACTTTTTTGTGCGTCTTTTTGACATTTTTCCATGTGAACTTGCCTTTTTTGCATCAGAATTCCAGTTTGACTTGACAGTCGTGTCCATCGCGCCTTTCCCCACCTTTTTCCTTTTTCCTCCACCCTCTTTCGACTTCTGGATTTTTAATTATTAATTTTTAAATGTGTTTTCAGGTGTATTTTTGGTGTTTTTCGCATGTGAACCCCTCCTAATTCTGCCGAAACTACATTCTAACATGACAACCCTGTGCCATCCCTTCCTGCAGACATTTTTCTTTTTTACTACATGTCCTTCCGGCAAGCGGTTTGTCCAATATTAATTTCCGATTCCATTTTCAGGTCTGTTTTTTGGGTTTTTTCCATGTGAGCGCGTTTTATCTCAGTCGGAACCATGTTTTGACGTGATAGGATTGTCGGGCACGTTCTTTTGCACATTTTTCCTTCTTCCTACACTTCGTTCCGATGCATGGATCTTTCGATATTAATTTTCATTTGCATTTTTTGATCCGTTTTTTACGTTTTTTGCATGTGAACGCCCTTTATCCCCCCAGAACCCCCGTTGCGCTTTTTTCCTGTCTTCCTCCTATTGTCCTGCACAATTTTTTTTTATACAACATTTCGTTTCGATGCCCGGATTGTGTGATATTAATTTTTCCTTGTTTATACGTGTTTTGCGCGACTCGTCCCGCGCGTGAACGCACCCGTTTTTTATTTTACGCATCTCCACACGCCCTGGTCGCGTCCGCGTGCCTCGTACTGACATCCCGGCGCCATTCCGATCCCGTCACGGCAAATTTTTTTACCCCGCCCCGCGCACGTGCGCGGGACGGGGGCACGCCTTTCTTTTATTTTATTTATTATTTTACCAAACAAAACAATTTTTATTTATTATTTTTTAAAAAACTTTAATTATCTCCCTCCCTGCCCCCCATGAGCACCCTCCCCTCTCCCAACCACCCCCCTTTCTCTCTCCCCGACCCCCAACCACCTACCCCACCATCTCCCCCACCTTCATTTCCTCCTGCCCCCTCCCATCCCCTCCTCCCTCTCCCTTCCCCTTCTCCTCTTCTCCATCTCCCTCCTTCCTCCTCCTCATCTCCTTCCTCCTCCTCTTCTCCTCCCTCCCTCCTCTCCCCCCGCCCCGGACGCTGACGCCATTCGCCGCTGCGCCTGGTCTCCCTCCTCTCCCCCCGCCCCGGGTGCTGACGCCCTCGCCACGCCGCCAGTCTGCCTGTGGCCGCCGCCCGTACGCCCGCCTGGCTCCGACCTCTCGCCACGCCGCCAGTCTGCCTGTGGCCGCCGCCCGTACGCCCGCCTGGCTCCGACCTCCTGCCTGCCGCCCTTCACGCCCGCCCGTCGCCTGGTCCTTCACCCCCCGGCCACTTGCGCTGCCCTCCCTGGGCCCGCCCCCGTTCCCCCCACCACGCCCACCCACCCCATAACCTCCCTCCCACAGGCCCCCATTCCCCCCCAATCCCCACACCCCCCCCACACACACTACAACCCCCCCACAAGTCCCCATTTCCCCCCACCCATACCAACTCCCCCCCAATTACACAACTCCCTCCCATAAGCCCCCTTCCCCCCAAATTCCCTAAACCCCTTCAATTCCACAAACCCCCCCCCCCCTAAGCCCCCCTTCACACCCACCTACACCCCTCTCCTTCCTAAGCCCTTTTCCCACCCAACATCCCGACGCGCCGAACCAGCCCCTTCATTTCACCCACCAAAACACCTTCGTACCCCCTTCTCGGCCCCCTATCCCACGAAAGGGTGTGTGTGCGCGTGGCTATTTGTGCGTGTTTGGGATCGCGGGTTCGTGCGCGCTTAGCGGCCGTTCACGCGCGGGGACGCGCGTTCGCTTGTCCGTGCGGTGGTGTGCACCAACTAGCTGTTCACACGCAGCTGACATGCAATCCATTCCTGGGTATATATTCCCGAATTTTTAATTTCCAAACCTGAAAAAACCCTAAAAACACATTTAAAAATTCAATAATTCATTAAAAATCAATTAAAATCTAAAAAAAATTTACAAAAAATTCTTAAAAATTCCCAATATTTCTACAGTCAATTGAAATACTTTTTCAAACTGAAAATCTTAGAAAAAAAATCAAAAAATTTTAAAAGTAAAAATTCTTTCAAAAATATATACAAAATGAGCAAAAATTCATTAAAATTGGTAAAAATAACAATTTAATTGCAAAAAAAATCTTGAAAATTTCATCAACTTCTTTGCTTATTTTTAGAATATTTCCTAAGTTGAAAATTCTATGCCAATTTATTCCATTATTATTTTATGGCAAAAATGCTTCATTAAATGCCTAAATTCATGAAAAATCCTCTTTAATTTTAAACACAAGCTGAAAAATCTGGAAAAATCCAGATACCTTGGTTACACGTGGTGGATTGATGTTGAAAATCTTCAACATTTTTATATGTGTTTCATGGTCAAAATTTTGCCACAAAGATCAACAAAAACATGGAAAAAAACATTACAACAAACAAAAACACATAAAAACCAAAATACACAATCAACAATACACAACATTAAAAAAGAAAAAACAACATATAAGCCATCAGTCATCCAAACAAATTTATATACACTAATCTTGCTATGTTGTATATCCAATTATTTTCAGTTCGTGGTTTTTCTTTTTGGATTGCTGACCTACATTTTGGGGATTGAGACGTGCGTATTCATTGCATACACATACACCCACATTCAAGTATTTTTTCTTTTATATTTTTTATTTTTTTTGCTACCCCAAAATTCATGCTTAATTTTTAACATGAATCTTAAACACCACCATGGCACGCGCGCTCGCGCCAAACATACCTTTTTTCTAATTAAAATCAACCAGCCGTTTACTTGGCACGCGCTACGTGCGCTTCAGAGGCACCTTAATATTTTTAATAACAATGAACCAACCATCACAAAAGCACGCGCTGGCAAAAAAGTGCTCCACATCACCTTAATTTTTAATAAATGAATTTGCATTTAGAGATCTCAGTCTGGTATCGAAGTTCGGGATTCGGATTAATGCACCGCTCTAACCTAATAATTTGTAATTAAAATTTTAAGAAGGAACCTCCGTTTTCTTGTTAAGATTTAATACTTAATTAAAAATTCATCCATTTCTTAATAATTCATAAAATGAACCCTTCATTAAATTAATTCCCCCTCACTGCACTTATTTCTCCTTTTTAATGAACTCGCTTCGTGGGATGGGTGCGTACAAATCTATTAGTTGCCACTGATGGTGGTCAAGTTATGGTCCAGCATTGATGTCCGTTTTTTTTTTGTAGTCTGATTTGTCCATGTGTTACGCTTACGGGTACGGTGTGTAGTTTTTTTTTTCTTTATTGCCTGATACAGGGATTTGGGTGTTTGCATGTTGCATCGCATGAAGCTTTCGGTAGCATATGTGTAGAGGTCATGTCGAATTTTTTCTAGGCTGTGGTTTGCTTGGGGATAGTTGGTCGAGTCACATTTTACCACCTTGGTTGATATCTTATCCTTGGTTTTCGTCTGTTGCTTTGCAGGCATTCTCTTTGTTTGTCTGTGTTTGTGGTGTGTGTGTGTGTAACCATCTGAATGACGCCCTCTCGTACTCCTTTCCCTATCCAATGATCCTACCATTTGTGACGAGTTTTTAACCTCTTACAGTAAGAGGTCTGGTCCAGTCCGTGGCACTACTGTTTTTCTGACACCGAAGAGTCTAGGCAAGGTTCTTGGTCTGCCATATCGTGGGGAGTCTGTCCCTGCTGCCAGACAGGTGTTTGCCAATGACGATATTTTGAAGCTATTGCAAAAGCAAACTCAAGATGTTCTTGATCCGAAGAAGGTCATTACCACGTCAAGAGTCAGTGTCTCCATGATTTCCAATCCCCTATGGAAATAGCTATGCCAATTCCTTCAGGACAGGTTCATGCCTGCAAAATCCCCATCTCATTATCTTTCCAAGGAGTTGTTTACAGCTTCATGAATGATTTTGAAAGGCATAACTATTGATTGGAGTACCTACCTCCTCTCCAAGATGGATCACCACTTTATCTGAGCTACTCGAGGAAATGTGACTAATGTTACATTTGGGTCCTTCCTCTATGTCTTCTTGCTACATGCTGCCCCTGCAAAGGAAGTTTCTTTACCTCCAATTGATCCTCCAAAAGTTCCTCCTCTGCCTCATAATGAAGATGATGATGTGATAATTGAGGATGATGATTCTCCTCCTCCCCTTGTCATTCAGAGAAAACGTCTCAAGAGGGTGGCTGAGTCAGTGCCTATTCCTCCTCCTCCAGTTCCAGTGACAATTCCTGCCTAGTCTTGCAGCACCTTGCCTGCATTCCTTCAGACGCCAAATCTTTTTAGAGCCCATAGAGACGAGATGCTAGAACTTACTATTCCTTCTGTTCACCGCCTGGTAACAGGAGATGCTATTCCGTTCCTGTGCAAGGATATCCAGAGTTCTATTGAACTTTCGATGACTGCCTGTATCCAGCAATTATATTCTTCATTTTATGATGAAGTTCAACAGTCTAAGGAGGAACTGAATAAGACCAATACTGAGTTAGCCTCTGCTCACGAGAAATTCTCTGACCTTTGTACGCAAATGGAGCAGCAGAGTAAGCTCATGGATACTCAGAAAGCTGAAATATCTAAGTTGGAAGCTGAGTTGGCAGAAGCTAGGTCTCAAGTGGTTGCTGTAACAGAGGAGAGGGCTAAGTTACAGAAGGAGAGTCAAGAGATGAAGGAGGTGATAGCTACCCAAGCAGAGAAGTTTAAATCCACCACAGATATCTTAGACCAGAGCAATGCTCAAATCTAGCAACTCAAAGATCAGTTTGCTCAGTCTCGGTCTAATACACAGAGTCCTGTGTAACCAGTTTCTCTTTTATCCCCTGCAAATTTGGCAGATCTTCAAAGACAGGCTACATTATGTCCCTTATTTCATGCCAAGGTGGAAAGATTGCAATCTCGTATGGATTTATTATGGTCTTCTTTTGAGCAGTATCAAGAATATGTTCCACCAGATCATTCCTTTTTTGTCCATTATCAACAACAGAAGTTGGCCTTCTATATAAAACTTTCCACAATGGATTTACCTATTCCAGAGGATGGATGGAGTGGGGCCTGGTCATCTGATTTGCTTATAGAAGTAGTGAGGATGGTTTTTGAAGACTCTGTCACTCCAGATACGATGCTTTTGTCCTATATGTATTTGAGGGGTGATTTACTGATTCCAGATGATGAAGATCTGGCTTGGTATGTCTGAGATGTGGTATTACAAGCTTCTTTGTATGTCCGACATTTGGAGTTGAGGATTGATGAGATGTTCCAGGGATATTCTTCAAAGGTGGCTGAGTGTCCTGAGTTTTCATGGCACACTATGGTTGATGTTGTCATTTTGAATCACCGTCAGGTCAAAGCTTCAGCTCATGCCCAGAACATTAACCAACTAAGGGTGGAACTTTTAGCCTATCTCTCCAACCAACCCCCATTTGATACTTCTTTCTTTGAAGCCTATCATCGTAGATCAGCTTTAGGTCCGTCCTTACCATGCCTAACTCATTATCAACAAATGGCTCATAGGTATGATGCTTATATTTCCCTTTTTCAATCTAACCCAAAGGTCATTTTACCCCTTCTTTTCCAACCTCAAGGATCTCCTCAAATTCCTACATTTACCCATCGTTCTTTTATTGAAGATCTAGTTTTTCTACCTCCTGATCCTTGTCCTTCCCCATCCCCTGATATTCTATCAACTTTTCCTGCTTATCTTTTAATGCCTTTCTTAACCGAATCTCCTCAATTTTCAGCAAATCCATCTTTAATCCATTCTTCATTTTATGATTTTGCATATCCATCGCTTCATCCTCTTTCATTCGTTCCTCTTCCGTCTCCTAACACTTCTATTCCTAATCCTCCTCAGTTGGTTAGTGGGTATCAAGGTTTTGATCAGAAGATTCTTCGAAGAAGAGGTTGGAGTTCAAATGATTCCCTTACTGGACCTCAAATCAATTGGCCATTGATTCCAGGAGAATGGATAAGTGCTAGTCAGGCTTATCAGAATTATCTGCATTTTACTCAGCAATATTCTCAGTCTGCAGATCCTTCTGTGCGCTTAAATGTTCATTTTACTTGGTACCTGGCGTATATGCATAGGCATTCTCATAATGATTCAAAATCTATTCCAAAGTTGTGCATGAATGTCAATGTGAGCATTGATTCCCAGCAACTGGATGTCTTGTACTTTCATGCCCTCTGTTTGCCTAGCAGATACCTCATCTTATTGGAAAGGATGTGCTGCCGTCAATTCTTTTAGAATCCTCCCAAGACATTTGTAGATGAATCCTTGTCTATGGATCGTTTTCGAAATCACCAATCCTTTAAAAGGGATCATCTTCATTGATACCTTTGCAATGTATTGTGGATGATTTTTAATGATAAATTTCTCTTTTTGGAGGGGTCATCCAGATGGTTGTGTTGTGTGTAGTGTTTGAGTTGTGGGTTAATTTATGTGATAAGATCGTGGTGGTTGCCTATTCGATTTGCTTTCATGCGAGCTACATTTTTGGAGAATTGTGGTGATGGTGTTGCTGGTTGGATAGTTGAAGATGATGCAGAAGAAGAAACCTCTTATATCCTTTACAAGTTTGTTGTGATTTCCAGTTTGATAAGAAGTGTTAATGTATAAAGGGTTTTCCTTTCGGTGTATTCTTTATATCAGATACAGGTTATAAGTTGGGGTTGTGGTTCGATGGACTATTTTTGAAGATTTATTGAAGATCAAAGTTGAGCTCTTGAATGAACTTGTATTCCCTTTTTCCTGGGTCGCGAGGATGCTTCCTTATTAAGTGTGGGGATATGTTGAGTGTTGAAATGACCTATTTTTTGGCTGATTTTTGTTGTTTTTGAGAGCTGAATGGTTGATTTTATGAGATGATTGATTGGTTTGGAAGTGGTTTAAGAGTGTTTTGGATAGGTTGGAATGGTTTTATTAAGCTCATGATGTTTATTAGTAGAGATGTGAAGTTCTGTTGATGTTCTGATATGTTCTGTTTGGTCCTGATAGCTTCTGTTGAGCTTCTGTTTTTTCTCTGTATGGAAGGATGGAGTATTGATTGATAGGGTTTGAGATTTTTTGAAAGCTTATTGAGTGATTTTTGATGGTTTGAAATGGTTTTGGTATGAGTTATGTGGTTCTGATGCTTTCTGTTGACCTTCTGTAACTCTCTGTTGAGCTTTTGTGAGCCACTGTAGACCTTCTGTATGCCTATGTATGTGTTCTATTGGATGAGAGTATAGCTTCGAAAAGTTTTTTAGCCTTGGAAAGAGGTGAATACAAGTGCAAAAGAGCTAAAAGAAGTCAAAGAAGTAGCTCCTGAAGACTCAAGTAAAGACTGGAGTGAAGTGACAGTGGTGAGCTATGAAGAGTCACTGTAGTGGCTCTAGTGCCTCTTCATATCAGACATACCTCTTGGGAGGTGTATCCACGACCTAAGAAGGATTATTGAGAGTTATTATGAGAGTGATTGTAGTGAGGATATGATATACTATTGATAGAGAGAGAGAGAGAGTCAGAGATAGTCAAATCTATGAAAGCAGTGTAATTGTATATGAGAGATTGAAAGAGAGAATTATGAAGATATTGAAGATGAATAATATGTGATGTATTTTCCATTCAAAGATGGTGTATTCCTTTATGTTCTTTGTTCTATTGATGGATTTTGTGAAGATGTTGAAGATTATGGTTGATTCTATCAAATCCGTTGGAGATATCTACTATGATGCTGCGTGAAGAATTGTTGTTTTCTTTGTTTTGATGATCAAAAGAATGAAATAAAAGCTTGTTGATGTTACAAGATAGATTTTCTTGCAAGAGAATTCCCTTTTCCTTGGTGTTCCTCTTGGGGCTCCAGGAGCCCCTAGCACCAATGAGAACTCTAGCTAATCTCAATATAATAATAGAACCATTACACTAATGTCACTTACACTCATCAAACCATGTAACTTCAATGTTAGGGCAATGGTCAGGGACATGGATGCATCTGTTGAGAAACATGGATCTAGAGCTAGTTAGCTATGGTGGATGCAAATCAAACACACGATACATGATAGAGAGAAGAGATTGTAACTCAAGTGAATTAGGTTCCAAGATAGATTAGCTTGGACTCATAAAGACAGACTTGAGTAACTCAAATTGATAGTTCCATTGCTTATTGAAATCAGTGTCAAGTACATGCTTATATAGCTTTTGGATAGTACCACTCTTCCTCAATGTGCTTATGGGATTCAGGGCATCTCTCCCTAGAGCTTCTAGAGCATACATCTTTGTCATATCTCTAGCCTCTTCAAGGCATAGATTCAGCCTCTATGGGCATACATCTGGCCTCTATGACCAAGCATCATTTGCTATTCTCAACACCCCCCTCAAATGATGAGTTCCTACCCTTGCTAGGTTTTTCCCCCCTGCATGCAAACATGGACTAGGAGACTAGCTCTTTGGCAACCTAGTCAAATTAAGGCTTGAAACTTTACATTTTTGGTATTGTAGGGTTTGTTACATCCATTATGGGAAGCAGATCCACTACGAAAATATTCTTTGTTGTCAATTAGCCGCGGAGATTTCTTTATCTTCTTCATTCTTCTTTGGCATCCTTTGGTTTTCTCGATCTTCTTGGTCTTTGTAGGTCTTGGTCCTATGCTCTTCGTCTTTGACTTGACAAGCTCTCTTTGTCATACATGACATAGATTTTGGGATACACAATTTGCGGGATTTATTTAGCTTGATGGATAGACAATCACTGAAAATGTTTGACATGGCAATGGATTTTGGAGGAGTGTAGGTGTGAATAAGTGTGGGAGAGAGAGGATAAGCTGGTGTGACCTTTATGAAAGATTAAACTTGAAAAAAAAACGAGGATAATTCAAGCTATAGGTGGTGAATATGTTTGAGATAGACTCTTCAAATGGCATGGTTGATTGCGACTGCTTCATCTTGCCCAATGACATGGTTGTGCAGTGTGTTCTCCATCTACAGCAACCAAATTGACTCATCTGTTGAACCTTTTTCACAAGTATCCTTGTCCAGGCAGCAACTATTTGTTGAATGTCAGCTTCAGACACAACTGGACTAGAGTCATCTACCTCACTCTCAGACTATGCATGTTCCTTTCCTTCTTGTTGTTATGGTAGACTGGCTAGCTTCATCACCGACCTTCTTAGCCTTCCCCTTCAGCTTCTCGGCTCCCGAAGAAGCAGCCTCATCCTTGATGTTGCTAGCCTGGTCACTGACCTTGGAGCCAGTCTTCTAGGCTTCCCTCTCGATGTTGTCTTTGAATGAGACAGCCTTATCCTTGACACCCTCTGCCATGTGTTGCGCTGAGTCCTTCAAGCTCTGCGTCACCTACTTCACTTGGCTTCTAGCCTTCTTAGTGGCAACCTACAGTTGGTCTATCACGCGCCCTTCCTCCGCGTGGATGCCCCCTTTCTCAGCGTGGATCCAGATCAATCCACCAATAGATGGTGAATATCGTAACTCACAGCTAGGTGAGTTGCTATTTTGCTTTAGAAACAGCAATGGCCCGCTGGTGTGCTTCACACATATCTAGTGGTTCTCGATGGTTGAACAAAAGAAGTTGATGCCATGGAAACAACAGACTAGCTTACGATGAAAAGAGTAGCTGTAGAGGTCACCATGTCCTCTGGTTCTACCGAAGCTTGTTGTTGCTGAGAGTGAAACGATTACAGAAGTATCAATAAGCAATGAATCAGCAAGGTTTAGGTACAATCAGGAGGTCGATGCTTAAGATACTGGAATGAAAAGTAAGCTTGTGCAAGAGAGAGAATGAGAGAGGAAGGATTTTAGAGCATGAAAAGAAGGAGAGAAACTTCACCTATTATCTATCTAGCTCAGCCATAGCTCTGATACCATGTTGAGAAACACAGATTTAGAGCTAGTTAGGTATGGTGGACGCAAATCAAACACATGATACATGATAGAGAGAAGAGATTGTAACTCAAGTGAATTAGGTTCCAAGATAGATTAGCTTGGACTCATAAAGACAGTCTTGAGTAACTCAAATTGATAGTTCCATTGCTTATTGAAATCAGTGTCAAGTACATGCTTATATAACTTTTGGATAGTACCACTCTTCCTCACTATGCTTATGGGATTCAAGGCATCTCTCCCTAGAGCTTCTAGAGCATACATCTTTGTCATATCTCCTAGCCTCTTCAGGGCATAGATTTAGCCTCTATGGGCATACATCTGGCCTCTATGACTAAGCATCATTTGCTATTCTCAACAGCATCCCTCCTCCTTGCCTTAGGGTCAGGCTAGTTGCCACCACTAAAGTCAAAACTAGCACTCTCATTGTCAAAGGCTATGACTTCAATGCATTGCCCTTCTTAGTTTTAGGCCATCCACCACTCATGTGAACAAATATAAAGCTTCACCTATACAATAGAAAGCCTTAGTCCTTATTAGGCAAGTGTAAACTCATGTTGATTATTGAAACAAAAAGTGTCCTTACCATCTCCTATGTTTTTTTTAATAGAGAAGATGTAGGATAGGATATTTTGCTAAACTAATCCTTCAAATACCAAGTGCAATGCAATGTTGACTATGTCAAGAAGCCATTCACTTAACACTTTTTGAAGCCAAGGAAATCTCCATTTTCAACATGAGAGAGTTGGCTAAGAGATGAGCCCAAAGTCCTAAGTCTACCCCACCTCTTACACCTAACCTAAACATAATTGCAACTCAAGAGACACAAAGAGAACCATAAAGGTAGCATACTTCACCTAGATGGGTACCTAAAGCTCTAATCATGACATGAGGATATTGTTGAGGCAACAAACTACCTAATATGGATTCCAAGTGGTCACACATAACTCAAACCACCCTTCAAGTATGAACTAAGAAACAACATAAGTAGTCAACAAAAAATGTAGTCAAATTTGTAGAGCCTAAGGTCTTGACCAAACTATCTCAATCTCAAGGACCTTGGTGGGGTAAACCAACTTAAGAAAACTCAAACTCTTTCTAAGAATTTATCACCCATGCTAGAACATGAGCTAGAACATGCCTCAATTGTTTCTGAGATGCCATGATAGTGCACCAAGGCTTTGCTAAGCCCCCAAACACAACCGATACATCTATCTCCAACATAACTAGCACTATCTCTACAATCTCTACTCCAACATAAGCCTAAATCCTTGATAAGAGTATTGCATCAACACAAGAGGAACAACCTACTAAGGAAAAATTGAAAGCCAAGAGAAGCTAGGTATGGTAAAGGCATGTTTGCTAGGTAGCTGGCTTGAAGCCTAACACTACACACCCATCAATCTACAAATGGCAATAGCATTGGTTTCGCAACTAATCTGCCAAATACTCATTGCTTTGCCCAATTAGACCTCACCTTTGAAGATTAACTTGGGGGTAGTAGAAGAGAAAATGCTTGTGGCAAACTACATGGGAAGACCATGAGCACATCCTTTGCAAAAGCATGTCACTTCAAAATGACTTGCTTGAAATGTTGCCTGAAAAGAATGACAAAGCATTGAGGTTGGGGTTTTGTCACAAAAATTCAAGATCACTTAGAGGTGATTAAGCTCAAACAAAAATGTAGCTATGGACAATGATTCTTAAAGGAAAGGTACTCTCATCAAGTTGATATTGCTTGTAATGGGGGTCAACTCCTGCAACAAATGTTCCATCAAATATAAACCCACCCATTGTGATGGCATCTCACTTCATTCCATCATTCTATCACATAACTTTGCCAGCTAGGAAGTTATACAAAACCATTGGATGGGGGGAGTATAAGCTCAAGCAAAACAACAACAAAAAAAACCAATGAAAATCACAACATGAACTGACAAGAAGAGATCATCACAAGTCAATTGGTAGTTGAGGCTATAGATTGTCATTTTATTATCTTTAATTAGCTTTTCTAAGTAGCATACAAAAAAATAACTCTCACATTGAATGACTTTTCTCTCTTACATAGATGGCAAGACAAGCACCCACCTAATGAATAAATCACATAAGAAAAACATCATCTTCATAAGGGAATAACATATGAGTTTAATCTTTGTCTACGGAATGTGGGGCGCTATAAATTCCACCTTTTGAGTGGCTTGGATAGAGTCATAAAAAGCAGTGATACATCAAAAAGGTTGATCCATGAATGTGTTTTGGTAAAGGCCAATGTGACTAGCCATCCATCTCATTCAATAACCCTAATGATACATGCATTACTCTCATTATTTATGTGTTTAGGAATAAAGACTAAGATGTTACTCATAAGACAACTATTGGAGGCACCACAAACATAGCATTTTCCCTCTCTTTCTTTTTGGGTGTGTGTGTGTGAGTGCAATCCCCATTCTCCTTGTAGCTTCATCAATTGGTAACATATGGGTGGGAGTCTCTAGCCAACACCACCATCAAAAGTCTTCATGGTGTCCATTTTGGATGAGATTTGGGGTGCATTGAAGATGCTAACAAATTCTCATAGTTGACTTGTAAGGGGTCAAATTGCTCCATTTTTTAATATGATGCTATTTTGAGCTCCATTTTTTACTTATACGTGTTGCACATGATGTTTTTTTATTTTTTCTAATGCTACCTCAGTTGTTTAGAACATGTAAAGTAGGTTAGGGCTTATCACATTCACTATATGAGTACTATATATAAGTGAAAATTTTCTTAAAGTTGACACGTAAGGGCTTCATTTTCTTTATATTTTACTATGATATTATTTTAAGCCCATTTTTTATATCTAAATGTTGCCCATAATTTTTTTATTTTTATATAATCTTGCATAGTGTTAAGGGTGGCCGTAGTTAGCGGCATTTAAAGCAGGTGGCCAGTGGCGCATTAATGCTTGCACAGACGGGTGTAGTAGTAGTAATGACCATTAGCATGGCACATGGGTAGAGAGAATATCATGGTTGGAAGCAAGTTATATAAGGGAGAGACCTACCCATGCCATATGTTAGACTATTGGTTTTGACTATTCATTCATCTTTCTAGGTTCATTCATGTATTTTCCATGTGCCTATTGGGTCTTTCAACCAAGCATCTTGAGTGCTACAACAGCAGAGTTATTACACTTTTGTATATCCTAGGATACGAGTATTAGCAATAGTACTACCATGCCCTTTTGTATTACTGTTTGTTTCTAAGTCTATGAGATGATGTAGTTCATGCAGATTTTTGATGTGTACTCCATATATGTCGATATTTTTGTATTGGTTATATATATATTAATATATAGTTGGCAATTTTGGTTGTGTACTATATCTTTGTCTTTATTGTTTTGATGATGTTAGTCTCAGTACTCTGGATGCTGACTATAGAATGTGATATCAGTATCCACCTATGTCCGCTCTGAGTATGACCACACTTTATCCCATGGTGGTGATTCTCACACCCGATTACACATGGCAACAATGATCATTGTTCCTTTACACACTAGGCTGAATGCATACACATTCATAAGGTCCACCTAACATGGTGGTCCAAGTCTAATCTGCGCCAAAGGGCACCATCTCTTGAGTCCCCTTCTATCCTTAGCGATGATGCACCCCAAGAAAACTAGTCCCCTCAATCACTACATAAGTAGAATTGACAAAGGTAAACATCCATAGATTTACCCTGGTAAATACAAGAGGCATAGATTTGAAGTTCATCACGGTAAGGAGAAGGAAAAGAATCTGGAAGATAACCTCGAACAGAAATATGCTAGACCTTGAAGCCTAATCCTGGAGGCGATAAGAGCCATAAATTTGATTTTGATATTGTAGAAATGGAAGGAAATAGGTCAAAAATTTTGGCCAATCCAGACTCATACGAAGAACCAATTGGATGGCTAGTGAATATCATTGTTCCATTATGAAACCTTTTAAATCTTGTACTAGCTTTCAAGGACCATCCCTTGAAGGTAATCTAGCTTGATCTATTCGTGTTACCAGAGCCTCAAGTAGTAGCCATGACTCCAAATGCTCTAAAGATCATAGTTTAAAAACTTTAGTAGGAGCCAGTACCACCAGGCCCATTGTTTGACTCATGTCAATTTTGGTAATTCTTGTCCGTTTTGCTGCAAGGACCAAATAGTCCATAAACGTCCTGCTTGACAACAGATTTAGGGTCAATATCACTCATCAAATTACTGAGTGAGTTCAAAGATGTGCTTGCCTAGGATTACTCAGAAATGAAAGAATTGAATCCGAGATTCTATGAGCATCAAATTTCCTTAAGTTGGATGCTATTCTAGGCCCGGATGCAAAGATAGTTGATGAAGCCACACATGGCCAAACAAGTCAAAGAAGAATTAGACCTACTATTGTAAGTTGGGTTTATAACCCCAATAGATCGAGTAGACTGGGTCTCACCAATTGTCATTGTCCCCAAAAAGAACAAGAAGCTGAGGATTTGTGTTGACTATAGAAAACGCAATGCTGCCACTATTTCGGATTGATTTCCTATTCCCTACCTAGATAGCATCCTAGATGAGGTGGCTGGTCTCATGAGATGTATTGTTTTGTGTATGGATCTAGTGATTACAGCTAGGTCCTCGAAAGATCAACCCAAAACAACTTTCATTATGGCATGGAGAGTTTCTATGTGTATCGTAATGTGGTTTTCTTTAAAGAATACTCTAGCTTCCTTTCAAAGGGACATGTAGGAAATATTTGGGTCCTATCTAACTAATTTCATGAGAGTCTTTCTAGATGACTTTAGTGTGTTTGGGAAAATAACACTCCATCTGATGCACCTTTGACTATGTCTCATAAGATGCTGAGAGGTACAACTGAGTTTGAATCCTTTGAAGTGTGTATTTGCTGTTCGAGGAGGTGTTTTACTGGGCCACATTATTTCCAAAGATGGCATTGTTGTCGACCCCATGAAGGTTGCACCTATCATGTAGGCCATAGTGCCAGATTCACCATCCATATTTCTATTCCTAGGACAAACCTAGTTGCATGACCATCACTTGCGATTCTTCGCACACTTAGCCATTCCTTTGAATCAATTGGCACATGTGGAAAAATCTATTTTTCAATGGAATGAAGAGGAAGACCTAGCATTTCGGTGCCTTAGGCCCTATTATTATCCCGAGCCCTATAGTGATTCCCCCAAACATTTCATGTCTTTGTTGATGCTTTTGATATGGCTATTGGCAATGTTCTCATGTTGGAAGATTCCAATGGGTGGTTCTACCCAGTCTTCTATGCCAGCTGCAATGTAGAGAAAATTTACTTTGTCACTGAATAAGAATGCCTAGGCATGATCTATTCCATCAAGAAATTTTAATACCTTTTGCTAGGACATGCTTTTACTTTCCATGTGGATTACTCCACCTTGGTTTATCTAGCTAAACAACAAAATGTGACGGAAAGATTGGCAAGAAGGATTCTGTTGGCTACAAAATTTGACTACATAGTGATACATCAATCGGGTGCTCAACATGTGATTCTTGACTTTCTTTCCCAATTGGATTTTGGAGAAGCACTAACCAGTGCTAATGATGAATTCCCAGATGCCCACTTATTTGTAGCTGCAACAATGGATGAACCAGAACTTAAACCACCAAATCCATCATGGGCATGGTATGAGGAAATATTGACCTTATTGGAGACCGGAGTGTCCCTGCCCCATCTCCAAAATGATCAGCGAAAATGATTGCCTCTTTGGAGTTGGAATTTTGAGGCCATTATGGACTAGTTATATCATCGCAACCTATCTGGTGTGCTACAAAGAGTAGTTCTACCAATGGAGTGGGCTATAGTTTTGGAAGAAGCTCACTAGGGTGTTTCACTGGTGGCCACTTTGCTACTAATGTGACCATCCACAAGATCCAACAAGCCAAATTGTGGTGGTTGACCATGCATGGCAATGCATGCAAGTGGATCTGGCAATGCAACTTTTTGTCAGAGGTTAGGTCACTAAGTGCCAAAGATTGCTTGTTGCTCTAGCCAATCCTCCCCTTAGAGCCCTTTCAAAAATGGGGTCTCAACTTTGTTGGTCCCATCTCCCTAGCAGCAACACACACTAAAAGCAAGTACATCCTGACAGCAATCAACTATTGTACCAAATGGGTAGAAGCATGGGCTCTCTCGGATAACATTGCCAAATCAATTGCCAAATGCCTATTCAAAGACATCTTCACTAGGTATGGTACTCCCATTGAATTGGTTAGTGATTAAGATATACATTTTATAAACAAGGTCACCAAGGAACTAACTTCATTTTTCCTCATTATACATATAAGAAGTCATCACCCTACTATTTGCAAGCTAATGGCTTAGCAGAATCCACCAATAAAGTGCTCTGTCAAATTCTAACTAAATTGGTAGATCAAAATGAAAAAGATTGGGATTCCAAGCTTCCGACCACATTATGGGCCTTTTTCACTTCCTTCAAGATTGCTACCAAAATGATGCCTTACGAATTAGCATTTGGCCTAGAAGCCATCACACCCCTGGAGTATGTAGTGTCTAGTCTCTAGATCACAGTACAAGGATGGATCATACCTGAGGAATCTCTTCCCTTTCGGATGGAAGCCCTCACGCCCAGTTGGAATGAGACCAGATGTGCATTGCTTACATCTGTACGAAGTCCAAGCATGGCAAAAGCATCAAGTCCACATGCTTTCCAAGAAAAGACTCTTCTAAAAGGGCCAACTCATCCTAGTCTTCAAGACTCGAATGGGCAAGTTGATTCCGTTGGAGCGGTCCCTTAGGTATTCCATTATTTTGATTCCAACTCTTTCTACCTAATTGACTTATAGGGAAAGTTGCTATCAAAACATGTCAATGGATTTTGGTTGCACCATTATCACACCGATGGCTTCAAGTGTCCATTCCCTATCGACTCAGGATCCCCTGCTACCTTCACTACTGAAAACTAGGCTATTCATCTCGTTGGTTGTCCACGTTCACATCGACTTAGATCCTCTAGTTATCACCAGTCAAAGGAAGTGACATGGCATTCATTTATGAGGCCCATTCATATGATGATACCCCATGTCGACATGGTATCTTGAAAAACTCATCTTCATCATGCCCTTTTATGGCCTATTTTGCTAACGTGGTGAATATGCACTAGCCACACAACACCTTTGCATTAACTCAATGGCCTTTTAGGGAAGTTTTTTCCTCTCATCACCCATATTTGTCATTTTGCACTTATCTTTGCCTTGCTTTGTTGATCAACTTTCACTTCTTTTGCGTTCTCCGTGTATCCACCTTCTTGGTCCTCGCTTCCATGGCTACCTTCCAACTTGCAACCAAGGAAGTTTGTCCTCCTAGCCTAGAGAGCCTCACCAAAGTATCGACTCCCTATAGCTCAATGGCTTCATTAGCCTGCCATGGAGCACTACCCTAGTGTACATCGACACATAGTCCATCCTCGAGCAGCTCCACCATCTACTTCCAAGATCACAAGTTCACCCTATCTTCCAAGTGGGTTTGGCCTACCCAGCCATGGCAACCCCAACCCTCCACTACTCCCCACCCCAGCCATCAAAGAGGTCTTCGACCTGATTTTGCACAAGTAATACCACTTGTCAAGTCTCCCCAACCCCCAAAAATCCAAGTACGATACCTTGAAGTTCCTTATGGAAGCCATGTATCAGTAGGCCAAGATGTTCATCATATTCAAAAAGGTCACTTCTCTCTTCTTCTCTCCTAAGGTTCTTCTTATTGTTTGGGCCCATGTCTTTTGTGTCTGCCTCTTCATCGAGGTGAAACGCCTCAGTCTTAGGACAACCGGCACAAAAACCATGAAGGTAATGTGTGGCCACCATTTTACTCTGCTCTTTCTCTCACCTGCTTGCCTGCTCGCCTCACCCTAGCCTGATAGTTTTGTCTCACTACTTGCGATGGATGTCACCTAGTCTCAATCTGAGACTAGAACCTCACATGAGCCCAATCCTAACCCTCATCAAGTCTAAGTGAGCAATGCCTTGAAGACCAAGTTCTCAAAAAAGAGGAACCAACATATCAAGATACTGCCAAGCCTGCCCAAGAAATCCACCTTCACCACTAACCTCTTTGCCAAAATCGCCCTCCTAAAATCTCAGGGTCAAAAGCGCCAATGAGAGGAGGAACCTTCTCAAGACAACAAGTTCTCTCTGACAACCCTCACAAGTTTGGATGGCACTTCCTATACCCTCACTGACAACTCGTTTATCATCCCCTCAGAGTTTAGCTTGGAAATGATGCACCGATCCCCAAACTTTATTAATGGCTTGTTGAACTACCAACAATATTAGTAGAGCAGGAGCTCACCTCCCAAGTGGACTGCCTAAAGTAGGCCAACATTGCCCTCTCCAAATAGCTCTGGCAAAAGGATGCCACCCTCCTCCAACACTGACAAAGGCTAGAGGCATGGCAACAGGTGCAGTTGGCCTTTACAGATGGCATCAAGAGTAGAGCATAGCAACTAGAGAGGGAGAATGTCTTCTTACAAGTGCATGCTGTAGGAGTGGAGCATCTAGATGGCATGACCCCACTGAGCCTCGAGACCATTGAAGAACTCCAATACGGCTATGAGGAGCGGCTAGACCACTGGGAAAAGCTTAAGTGAGAACTCTAGGTTGCCATGATGAACTCTAGCTCTAAGCTTCCACCTCTATCTGACAAACTGGATGAGCTAGACATCGATGCCGAGTCCACCCCCTTTGCCCTAGCCACTTCACCCATTCTCCAGTAGCAAGATTAGATTGCTCTTATTGGTTCTACCCTGTCCCAATCACCCTTTGCTTTGAGCTCTATCATTATGTTCAAACTAGTGCTACCTTGGATCGGCTTTCTCACTCTCCAAATCCTCATAGATCGGCCATCTCGAGATCAATGGATAGTAGCCAAGCATCCCATGCCTTTGCTTGTGGGAAAAGGGAAGGTGCTAGCCATGGAAGAGCCCATCACTACCATGAGTGACGAAGATGTGTCACCCAAGGCTCTGTTGTGAACTTCTTCGACTTCTTTGCTAATACTAGCTATGTAAATCCAAAGTGGTAGATGATGGTAGAATAGTGCTAAGCACTAGAGCAGCGAAACACCAAGGTAGAGGAGAGGATTCAAGTCCTGTAAGAGGTAGTGTTGGTGTTCTTGAACTAGGACTAAAAGGTAGAGTTCAATCTTCTCTAGCAACACATTCCATAGAAACTTCGAGCCATAGTGGCCCGTGAAATGAAGAAGGCTAGCATTTTCCATCCTAGTCTTACAATTCAACAAACCCATTCCCTCTATCAAAATGCTACCAAAATGCTCACCTCTAGCCAAAAGCTAGAGCCAAGTAGGAAGAACTACACTCGGATTAGGGAGAAGAATCCCAAATCTTGATGATCCAAGCATGGATTAGGGAGGTATAGATCCTAAACTTGATGATCCATCTCTGAAAAACCCTCCACTTCCACCCAAGGTATCATGAAGTTGGCTATTAACTACTTTTGGGTCTACTCGACAAAGTCCAAAGTTCTATCCCTAAAGCATTGGCACTATATCCATGCACTCCTAAACACAAACTGGATGGCCTACACGCTTGTCTTGCCAGGATCGCCTATGAACATGAGTAGCTCCAATACCAAATCTGGCTGAGTGTAACTATTTGGAAAAGCTCACCATCGAGCTCATCTTTCACACTATGCCACCACAACTTCCTGTGTGGACTTGAATAAATCTTTGGTTGCAATTTCTCCACCTGTAGTATAACTTTCTCCCTCTATTATGACCCCAACCACTTGATCTGATAGCACTACATCTGACCCCAACCCACCCCACCCCTTACTTTCACCCATCCCTCCTTTGGGTCTAATGCTCATTGCCCCACATCCACACCTATACTAAATCTAGCATGGCAATGTACCCACCACCGAGGATGAAGGTGACAACAATGAATAACTCTGTGGGTTTGAGTCCACCTGCATGCTATGTTAAGGGTGGTGGCAGTTAGTGGCATTTAGAACAGCTAGCCAACAATGCATTAATACGAAAACTAGTACATCAGTAGAGTAATGACTATTGGTAAAGTACATGGGCCGAGAGAATATTGCAGGTAGCAGCACGCTATATAAAGGAGAGGTAGAAGCTCAAGGTTATCCAATAAAGGGTCTCCTCCACCACAAATTTAAGGTAAGAGACAAATGATATGCTCTACTAAGTGTATGCCAAGCTAGGCAATAACATGAGTGTAAGAGTTGGGGTCTTTCAAATGTGATGCTAAAGCAAGATTCACTCTGCTCAAGGGTGTAGATAGGGTAGTCAATAGCATTCTCCCCTAAGCCTTGACATAAGGATTGCTCTTAAGTACATGTGCATCCTATCTAAGTGCCTAAGGGTGCTAGTGTGCTCATAAAATTTTGACTAAGTGGGTATGTATTGTGTGGAACGCCTATTAGTGTATCGTATGTATTTTCTTATGTGACTAGATTTGTGGCTTAGTATGTCTGGCACTATGTCTTCAATGCATAGTGTGATATGTATATTAAGAGTGTTTGCAAAGTGTGCATGTGACATTTCTAGTGTGCAAGGGGTGCTTGATGCGAGAGTTCATGTGTGCTATTGTGCACGTATGAGAGGTGTGTAATACTTTGCACTTTGTGTGTGTGTGTGTGTGTGTGTGTGTGTGTGTGTGTGTGCGCGCATGAGTGTGCAATGTGTGGTGGAGTGTGGAAGAGTGAGTTTATGTGGATAATGTTTGATGATGTGTTTATTTATGTGCATAATGTGGTGGATTATTATCCACGTGATGGAGTGTTATATGCTGGAGTATTATTTGATGTGACAGAGTGATGTGATATTATGTGATGGAGTGTTGTGATATTATGTAATGGAGTGTTATGTGGTGTGATGGAGAATTAGGGTAATTGATGAAAGGGATGAACATGAAACACTTGCGCTCGATCAATAGAGGTATAGAAATCATTACATAATCCTACTTATTGAGATGCATGTTGGGAGTAAAGGTGCATGTGCCTACACCACCCTTGTATTCACTACACTAACAATACCCGCACACTTGCATACTGTAGGTGGCAGGCACCCATCACTATCACTTCATTCTTTATTCTTTCAATGGCATTTGAATAATGGAAGGACGGTCACACATTGTTATTGTTAAAGTTCCCACATTTTGAGTCTCTCTCTCATTCTCTTGCTCCATCCACCATAGCTCACTCCTCCATTTGCTTCCGCTTGCTTGTGCTCTTACTCAAGCTTCTCCCTTCAACTAGTATTAGAGCCATCATTGAGGAGCTTCACCCATTGCTTTAGCTTGTGACATCAACATGTGACAATACCTATAGCTCATTGCTTCAAGACAACCATGGTTTCTTCCCCATGAGGTAAACATTGCTAATTCCTTTCTTCCCCATCTTGTTGGCCTTGTATTAGAGCTTCATTGGGCTTGTTGCTCAAGCACTTCAAAGTGCCTATGGAGCTCCATTGCCTTCAGCATTTGCAATAGCCACATGGACAACAATCAATGTGTTTGCTCATATCTCTAGCTTGTGGCACTTGCTGTCAGCCTTGGGCAATCACTTGGCATCGTACTTGGAACCTTTGGCATGAGTTTGGGCATCATTTGGAGCTCTTGGGATCAACCATTGCCTCATTATTTTTGACTAGTCTATTGCAATAGAGATAGGAACATCATACACTTCATTGTTTGGAGCTCTACTAATACTTGTATGCTTGCATATTGATGTCGGATCATTGGGGGATATTATGTTGATGTCTTGGTATGCTTTTAGGATCGATTTGAGTTTGAAATAGCTCAGTTTCCACTATCATTAAAGTGCTATAATAAGAGGGTCACAAGCTTTTACATAGGGAAGATTACGCCTCTTGCCACTTGATGTTATTCGGGTACCTAAGTAGATGTATTGACATATGACATTGATGCTATACACCCGCATATGCTTATGAAATGTCTTGAGCTTTGCATTTGAGCTCCATTACATGTATTGGAGCTTTGATTAGTTACTACAGTGATTGTTAACATTACGAGCTTGAAGATTCTATTGGGTTTTATGCTTCCGGCTCTATGCTTCATGTATCTAGGTTCCCCGGTGGCTATGTACTTGATGTTTTGAGCTTGCATTACTCATTTGGCACTCAGTTTTGTTCTAGTGAGAGTCACTTGAGCTATTTGGATATTTTGCATTTGATCAAAGCTTTGGATTTATGCAATTCAGCTTGCTTTAGTGAGATCATGAGACTCAGTTGAGTTATGTCTATGCTCTTTGGATGCTATTTGGATGTAGTTATTGCCTAGTCAGCTAATTTGATTCATGCCTTGAGCCAACACCTATCTCTCTCAGGTTGTTGTCAGTGATGTATTCGTCTTGCTTGGCTATGTATTGAGCCCCTTTACACTTGCTTAGTCAGTTTTCTATCTTGGCAATTCTCTTTCGTTATCTTTGAGACCTACTATATACACGATAGTTATGCCTATTGGATGTATCTCTATCTGGCATGTTGAGTTTGACAGTTCTTGGTACTGGTTGCATACTTAGTGACTCCTAATGGTTTCTACATATCCCACTTCTTGTAGGACATACTTGGTAGTTGCAGATTGGATTGTATCAGTTGATTGCTCACACCTGGCTTTGGATTTACTGTTGTCATTATTTTTATATTTTGTGCGATTGTAGGTTTGTGCATCATCTATGATGGTAGTTAGTTGACAACATTACACTTTGCACTTTCTTCTATGTTAGACATTGTATTGGTTGTGATTTTAGACTATTTTGTTGTCATTTATAGCCGCTTGTTTGTCTTGGATTGTGCTTCCATTTTTTGCATTATGGCTAGTGGATTAAATGACAATGCTATCTTCAACATTGATATGTTGGATGGCACCAACTACATCTATTGAAAGGCACAAATCTGGTAGGTTCTAGTGCAAAAATGGTATATTAAGCCATTGAGACATGAGGATATAAAGCGTGAATGCTTTGATATAGAGGATTAGACTGAATTAGATGAGTTATGTAAATCCACGATTATTTTGTCACTCTCTAAGTAGGTTTTCTATAATGTTGTCTCTTTGAAGGGAAAATCGCATGGGAGTTATGGGATAAGATTCGTAATGTCTATGACAAGCAAAGCCCTGCCTCTCAAATGTATCAGCTAAAGCAACTCATGGACCTTCATACGAATGAGGAGACTTCCATGTTTTCCCACTTAAATGAGTTTCATTATATTTTCAACCTCTTGTCTTGACAGAGGATTGAATTTAAGGATAATCTTCCCCCTTATTCTTATTAGTTACATTGCTCGAGTCTTGGGACACATTATTGCTATGTGTGCAAATATGTCTATTGATGTGTTGAAACTACAGGGTAGAGGGTGCATTGTTGAATGAAGAGGTTGATAAAAAGAATGTACATGCTTCTCGCACCTCTCTTACTTTGACAGTCAGAGGCAATAAGGGTAGGTACAGTAATGACTAGCATGGGAGAGGCTCTCAGTAGTCTCATTCTCAGGCACGTGGATGGTCTCATAGTAAGCCCCATGGCCATAAGTCGACATTGACTTGTCATTCTTATGGGAAGTAGGGTCATATTCATCCATAGTGTTATAAAATGCATGATGCTAAGTGCAAGGAATAGAGAAAGGAAAAAGTGCAGGAAAATAATGATGATTGCAACATTGTCCCTAGCAAGTCCAACGTCAAGATTAAAGAGATTAATGCCATGCAGGTTGATTCTGATTATGATTATATACTTGCAACTTCTTCTCTTGATGTTTTGCAATTAGCTAATCCCTCATCCACCTATGCTCAATGTTAGCTGATTGACTAAGGGGCTTTGTTTCATGTTGCCCCTCATTAAGAGTGGCTCCATTCCTATCAAAACATGACAAGATCTGTCATATTGGGTAATGATGTGGCATTGGATATTGTTGGTATTAGAGATGTCGAGTTGCTATTTTCTTCAAGTAGTATGTTTACTTTGCATGATATACTCCATGTTTTGACTTTGACAAAATGCCTACTTTCTAATGGGTGGATAGTTGGATGATATAGATTATGTTGTATCTTTTGGTGATTCCTCATGGAAGATTACTGTTGGGAACCTTGTCCTGGAATAAGGTGCCAAGTCTAGAGCTCTCTTTATCCCTTGCATCTAGGTCTATCAACTGTGTTTTGGTAGTGGTTGCAATACCACATGTATCATTATGGTATCATTGCCTTGGACACATGTCATTAAAGGGAATAAAAATGCTTACCCATTTGTAGTATCTTCTGCCCATTGACTATAATTGTTTTGATTCTTGTGATCATTGCCTTTATGGTAGATAGACACGTAGTTCGCATAATAATTCTAGCATTATATGCATGGATGAGCTTTTGGCTCTTGTTCATTCTAATAATTGTGGATCTAAGGCTTTCAAGTTGTTAGGTAGCATGAAGTATTTCATTATTTTTTATTGATGATTACTCATGTAAAGTTTGGGCATACCCATAAAGCAAAAATTAGAAGCCTTGGCTAAGTTTCAGAGTTGTCTTGCTTTTGTTGAGCACCAGTCTAGGTATAGGCTAAAATTCCTATGATCTAACAATGGCGGTGAGTATGTATCTAAAGCTTTTGAGCAGTTTTGTAATGAGAGGGATACTAAGTGTTAGTTTACTACTATGTACATCCCATCCTAGAATGGTACGGTTGAGTGCATGAATATGATTATTCAAGAGTGAGTCTGTAGTATACTTAGCCAAACAAGCTTACCGTAGCACTTTTGGGCTAAAGCAGTTACTACTATCATACACTTGATCAATTGATCCCCATGCACTACTCTTGACTATGAGATTGCTAAGAAGGTATAGTCTGGAAAACATTCATCATATGCTCATTTGCATGTCTTTGGTTGTGAAGCTTTTTATCATGTTCCCAAGGACAAGTGCAATAAGCTAGATCCTAAGTCCATGAAATGCATATTTCTTGGTTATGGGGATGCATATGAGATGGGCTATCGCCTATGGGATCTATAGCCGCGTGATCTTGTTTTCCATGAGGAGAAAATGCATAAGAAACCTAAGCATGTCATTGAGGTATGTAGGGTGATATTTCATAAGGGGACTCCTATTACTTTATATCCAGCTAGACAACCTACAGTAGTTGATGATCCTGTGGCCTTGGACCATGATGTTAGATGGGATGTATAGGCCCCACAACTTGTTTTGCAATAGTCTACTAAAGATAGATATTAGTCTGAGCGATTTGTGCCCTCTCTTGATTATGTCATGGTGATAGATGCTAGTGATTCTCTTACCTATGATAAGGCCATGTATAAAGGTGATAGTCACCCTTGGGAGAGGGCCATGCAATTAGAGTATGACTTATTGTATAAAAATCATACATGGAACTTGGTATCTTTGCCTAGTGGAAAGCATGCTTTGTTAAGGACCTTTTGAAGAAGAAGTTTGAGATGAAGGATTTGGGTGACTTGAGGCACTTTATTGGTATTGAGATGATCAGATGTGATGATGATACATGGCTATCCCAAAGGTAATATGTATTGGATATGCTATCCAAGTATGGTATGATAGCATGTAAGTGCCATTAGAGCAAAATGTGAAGTTGAGTAGTATTGATATTGGGGATGAGATAGAAGAACCCTAATATGTTCAAGAGGATAGTAACAAGTTTGATTTACATGACTATCACAAGGCCATTACTTGAGCTATGATATTGGCCTTGTCAAGTAGTTCATGTAGATACCTAGAAAGCCTCATTTGGATGTAGTTAGATGCACATTGAGGTATGTCTAGTTTTAGCTAGTTGACTTCGCAGGGCATTGAGTTTAAGAATAATCTCCCTTATTTTTTCTTGTGACACTTTCCAAGTCATGGGACACTTGTTGTATTGCCATGTGTAATATACCTCAGGATGGTTTGAAAATTTAGGATGTTAAGGGTGCCTTACTCATAGAGGAGATAAAAAAAAAGAATGTAGATGTAACATGTACTTCTCATGCATTGACAATTAGAGGCAGACATGATGGTAAGAGTGATAATGACCATCATGCTAGAGACCCATAGAAGTCTCAGTGTTGCGAACAATCTTACAGTAACTATCATGGTCATAAGGCCTCTCTTACATGTCCTTACTATGGGAAGCAAGGCCATATTCAATTGCAATATCATAGTATGTATGATGATAAGCACAAAGAGAAAGGCAAGGGCAAAGTGTAGGATAAGTGTGATGATCGCAGCATTGTTCCTAGTAAGTCTAGTGTGAAAATTGAGGAGATAAATGCATTGGAGCTTAAGTCTGATGATTATTACATCATGGCATCTTCTTCTCTTGATGCTAGTCGATTGCTCAATGAGTCGTCCATATTTTCTTAGCATTTCCTACTTAATTCGAGGGACTTCTTTCCATTTACCCTACATAGGGATTGGTTTCAGTCCTATTGCAACATGACAAGTTACATGCGATTAGGGAAAATGACTTAGCATTGGATATTATTGGCATTGGAGATGTAATGCTATAGTTTTCCTTAGGCAACTCTTTTACTTCACATAATGTATGCCATGTATCGACTTTGACCAAATGCCTTCTATCTGCTGGATAGTTAAATGATGTAGGCTATTATGTATGTTTTGGTGATTTCACATGGAAGATTACTGATTGAAATCTTGTATTTCTCGAGGTGCCAATGTTGGCAACCTATATCCTTTATTTATATTTAGATCCTTCACCCATGTTTTGGCTATTGCTGACATACCACATATATCTTTATGGCATCATCATCTTGGGTACATGTCCTTAAAAGAAATGAAAATGCTTTCTCATTTGCAATATCTTCCGTCCCTTGACTACAAATGTGTTGATTCATGTGATCATTTCCTTTATGATAGTAGACATGCAATTCTCATAAAAAGCTTGACATCACGTGCACGGGTGAGCCTATGGCTCTTGTTCATTCCGATGTATGTGGTGTCATGGGTGGTGCAAAGTATTTTGTGGCTTTCATTGATGATTATTCATATAAGGTATGGACATGTCCCATAAAGTAGAAATCGATTATATTAGATACCTTTCAATATTGGCTTGCTCTTGTTGAGAACCAATCTGGGTATAGGATAAAATACCTAAGGTCAAATAATAGAGGTAAATATGTATTTGAAGCATTTAAGCAGTTTTGCGAGAGCGAAGTATTAAGTGTCAGTTGACCACCCCTTACAACCCACCCCAGAATGGTGTTGCAAAGCACATGAACATGATGATTCAAGAGAGAGTCCATAGTATGCTTAGCCAAGTAGGCTTATCATAATATTTTTGGACTAATGCAATTACTACTACTATACAATTGATAAATAGGTTCCCATGCAACTCTATTGGCTATCAGGTTATAGAGGAGACATGGTCTAGAAAACCTATATCATATGCTCATTTGTGTGTCTTCAAATGTGAGGCTATATGCCATGTTCCCAAGGACAAATGCAATAAGCTAGATCCTAAATCAACGGAATGCATCTTTTTCTTAGTTATGGGGATGCGGGTGAGATGGGCTATCATCTATGGGATCCATAGGCTAGGAAGGTCATTTGTAGCCATGATGTTGTTTTCCATGAGGAAAATATGCATAAGCAGCCTATGAAGGTAGCTGAGATATGCAGGGTGATATTTCAAGTGGAGCCTCCTATTACTATACAGCTAGCTAGACAGCTTGCTGCTAATGCTCTAGTGGCCCATGACCATGATGTTAGATAAAATGTGTAGGCACCACAACATATTTTGTTGCAGTCTACTAGAGATAGGCATCAATTTGATTGGTTTGCACCATCCATGGACTATGCTATGGTGACAGATTCTTATAAGCCTCTTACTTATGAGGAGACTGTATATAGAGGTGATAGTCACTCTTGGCAGAGGGCCATGCAGTCTGAGTTTGACTCAATGTAGAAAAACCATATATGAGATTTGGTTCCTTCGCCCAATGGGAAACATGCATTGCCATGCAAGCAGATGTACATGCTGAAGAGTAACCTAGGACACCCCAATCTAGCATATAAGGCTAGATTAGTTGCTAAGGGTGGTTTTAAGAAAGTGCATGGTATTGACTTTGATGAATTTTTTTCTCTTATAGTCAAGATGACTACCCTATGATTGGTTTTTGCCTTGGTTGTGTGTAGTTAGATTTTCACCTTTATCAGATAGATGTGAAAATAGCTTATTTACATAGAGACTTACATCAGGATATCTATATGTAGTAGCCTAAGGGCTTTATAAAAAAGGAAAAGGAACACCTAGTGTGCAAGTTGAGAAAGAGCCTTTATGGCCTTAAGCAGGCACCTATGGAATGGTATCATAAGTTTGATACTTTTATTCATTCACATGGATATACTCACAATGATATGGATCCATGTTTATACATAAAGAAGGCCCGTGATGGTAGTCTTTTTATATTGGTACTTTATGTTAATGATATGTTGATTGCTGGGAGAGCTCATGATGAGCTAGATACTTTGAAGACTCCACTCAAGATGAGCTTTGAGATGAAGGACATGGGGTAGGCCTCACATATCCTTGGTATGTGCATCATGCGTGATCAGTCTAAGGGGCTCCTTTATCTATCATAGGAGGTATACATACAAAAGGTGCTTGAGCGATTCCATATGTTGCATGTTAAGCCTATTAGATATCCTTTACATTTCCATGTGAAGTTCAATCAAGAAAATTATCCCCAATCAAGTGAGCAGAAGGCTGAGATGGGTAAGATCCCTTATGCATCCATAATGGGCAATTTGATGTATGCCATGATAGCCACTTGCCTTGACATAGCATTTGCAATGGGAGTTGTGGCATGCTATATGGCTATAACCTAGCCAGCGACATTAAGACATTGTGAAGGATATCATGATGTACCTAAAAGGTGCTATAGATATGACTATTTGTTATGGTGTTCATGATGCTACTATCATGGGTTACAATGATTCCAACTATACATGACATGTAGATAGTAAGAAGTCCACCTCTATGTATGTCCCATTTTTTCTAGAGGGGTTGTTTCTTGGATGTCTAGGATGTACAAATGCATGGCCTTATCTATTACTAAGGTAGAGTGTTAGACGGTTTGGTGGCAAACCTTAGTGTTACTATTACTCCTATACTACATTCAGATTCTATGACTGCTATTTAGTTGTCTAGTTCTCCATTTAAAGACAAAGCACATTGAGATGCGCTATCACTTTATCAAGGAGGTGGTAGAGGACAAGTCTATTGAGCTTGTCAAGATCTTGATTGACAAGAATCCTTTAGATCTACTCTCTAAAACTACCTAAGTAAAACGTTTTACCTTCCTTAGGAAGATGATGGGTGTAGGATGATATAACGTCTTTCCTCATCTTGGTGTACTTTATGTACATTTGTACTTTGTCACTTTTTTCTTGTTCTCTCCTTACAAGAAGAGACACGTTTGCCTTTAAGTGGGAGGTTGTTGGGAGTAAAGGTGCCTTTGCCTACATTACCTTGTATTTACTACACACATCGTGATTGCACACATGTACACTACATGTGGCAGACACCCATCCATGTCATTTTATTCTTTATTCTTTCTGTGACTATTAAATAAGGGGAGGCTAGTCACACATTGTGACTATTAGAGTTTCCAAATATGGTGTCTCTCTCTCTCTCTTGCTCTCTTTCTCTCTTGCTCTCTTGCTCCATCTACCATAGCTCTTACTTTTGCTTGTGTGCTTCCACTCAAGCTCTATCTTTCACTATCTTAAGCCACTTGTAGGTAATCCTTATAAGTAATAATATTGGGGTTCTTGTATCTTGAGGTAGTTCTTGCAAGAGATAGGATTGGGGTCCATACTTCTCTTACTCAAAGTTAAAAGTTAAGTGTTTGGTTATGTGGGCATTCCCAGTCTACAACTCTTCTTAATCTTGCGAATATGAGGTTGAATCACTTTTGTAGCTTGTGGAGTTATTTTGAGCTAGCTTTCAAATGCTTCAAGGTAGGTTTCTCCAGAATGGATCTTGCAATTCTGGCAACTTGAGGTGGTCTCTTTTAATGCCTCAAGTTTGTGGCCTTGAGTGTGTTGAGCTACCAAACCTTACATTTAAGTGGTTATGATATGCGGGGAATGGTATTAATCAAGCAATGGAAGCACTAATGCTTACTTGGGAGTTCTTATTCCTACTTCAAAGTTTTGTGGATTGGTTTTTGGACAAGAGACTTAAAGAAATAGTCTGCTTGTCCAATCAATTTTGTGATTCTTATCAAGACTAAGTAATGTTTACCAAACATGTTAGACCTTGATGGATTGGCATCTCAATGCTACCATCAAGTCACAAAACTCTCAATATGTCAGACACTCAACATCAAGTTCCAAAGTGCAATAGCCCATAATTTTGAATCTTCCAATACCTCTTGGTTTGAGAATCAAGAAGATAGCTGAATTTTCGAGCCACAATAAGTCTTTGAGAATCTTAATAGGCTAGATAGGGGTATGCACTATGGAGTTGGAGTTAAGTTCTCAAGAAGTTGAGATTTGCAATGTTTTGAATGTAGAAGCTCAAGGATATCCAATAAAGGGTCAACTCCACCCCAAATTTAAGGCAAGAGACAAATGATATGCCTCTACTAAGTGTATGCCAAGCCAGGCAATAACATGAGTATAAGAGTTGGGGTCTTTCAAATGTGATGTTAAAGCAAGATTCACTCCACTCAAGGGTGTAGACAGGGTAATCAATAGCATTCTCCCCTAAGCCTTGACATAAGGATTGTTCTTAAGTACATGTGCATTCTATCTGAGTGCCTAAGGGTGCCAGTGTGCTCATAAAATTTTGACTAAGTGGGTATGTATTGTGTGGAATGCCTATTAGTGTATTGTGTGTATTTCCTTATACGACTAGGTTTGTAGTTTAGTATGTGTGGCACGGTGTCTTCAATATGTAGTGCGATATGTGTATTAAGAATGTTGGCAAATTGTGCATGTGATGCTTCTAGTGTGCAAGGGGCATTGGATACGAGAGTGCATATGTGCTACAGAGTGCGTATGAGATGTGTGTAATACTTTGCAATGTGTGTGTGTGTGTGTGTGTGTGTGTGTGGATCATGTTTGACGGTGAGTATTATTTGATGTGATGGAGACATGTGATATTATGTGATGCAGTGGTGTAATATTATGTAATGGAGAGTTATTTGGTGTGATAGAGAATTAATGAAATCGATGAAAGGGATTAACACAAAACACTTGTGCCCTAGAGGGATAGAAATGAGTTCATACTCCTACTTATTGTGATGCATGTTGGGGGTAAAGGTGCATGTGCATATGCCACCTATGTATCCACTACACTGGCAAGTACCTGCAAATTATAGGTGGTGAGCACCCATCACTGTCACTTCATTCCTTATTCTTTCAAACGACATTTGAATAAAGGAAGGTTGGTCACACATTGTGACTATTAGAGTTCCCACATTCTCTCTCTCTCTCTCTCTCTCTCTCTCTCTCTCTCTCTCTCTCTCTCTCTCTCTCTCTCTCTCTCTCTCTCTCTCTCTCCATCCACCATAGCTCACTCCTCCATTTCTTGTGCTTGCTTGTGCTCTTACTCGAGCTTCTCCCTTCAACTAATATTAGAGACATCATTGAGGGACTTCACCCGCCATTGCTTCAGCCCATGACAATACCTACAGCTCATTGTTTCTAGGCAATCATGGTTTCTTCTCTATGAGGTAAACATTGATGCTTCCTTTCTTCCCTATCTTGTTGACCATGTATTAGAGTCTCATTGGGCTTGCTTGAGCACTTCATAGTGCCTTTGGGCTCCACAGCCTAGGCACAACATTCATCATATTTGCTCACATCTCTAACTTGTGGCACTTGCTCTTGACCTTGGGCAATCACTTCGCATTGTACTCGGCACCTTTGACATGAGTTTGGGCATCATTTGGAGCTATTGGGATCAGCCATTGTCTCACTCTTTTTGATTTGTCTATTGCAATACACATAAGGACAACACAGACTTCATTGTCTGGAGCTCTATTGATACTTATATGCCCACATATTGATGCCGGACCATTGGGGGATATTATGTTAATGTCTTGGCATGCTATTAGGACCGATTTAAGCTCAAAATAGCTTAGTTTTCACTATCATTAAAGTGCTATAATAATAGGGCCACAAGCTTCTACACAAGGAAGATTACGCCTCTTGCCACCTTGATGCTGTTCAAGTACGCAAGTAGATGTATTGATGTATGACGTTGATGCTATGGACTTGGATATGCTTATGTAATGTCTTGAGCTTTGCATTTGAAATCGGTTACATGTACTAGAGCTTTGGTTGATTACATAGATTGACATTACGGGCTTGAAGATTCTACTTGATTTTATGCTTCTAGCTCTACAATTGATGTATTTGGGACCTTGGATAACTATGTACTTGATGTTTTGAGTTTGCATTACTCATTTGGCATTCGGTTTTGTTCTAGTGAGAGTCACACTTAAGCTACTTGGATATTTTGCATTCGAGTAGAGCTTTGGATTTATGTAGTTGAGCTTACTTCAATGATAGTGTGGGACTCAGTTGAGTTATGTCTATGCTCTTTGGATGCTATTTGGATGCATCTATTATGTAGTGGCTTATTTGATTTTCTCTTTGACCTGGCACCTATCTCTGTCAAGTTTTTGTCAATGATGTATTCATCTTTCTTGGCTATGTATTGAGCCTCTTTACACTTGCTCAATCAATTGTGTATCTAGCAATTCTCTTATGTTATCTTTGAGACCTACTATATACATGATAGTTATGCCTATTGGATATATTTTTATTTGACACATTGAGTTTGATAGTTATCGATATCAGTTGCATACTTAGTGACTCCTAATGGTTTGTACATATCCCACTTCTTGCAAGATATACTTAGTACTTGCAGATTGGATTGCATCAATTGATTGCTCACACCCAGCTTTGGATTTACTATTTTCATTCTTTTTAGCTTGATATAATTCTAGGTTTGTACATAATCTATGAGGGTAGATGCTATAACTGTAGGTTTGTGCATCATCTATAAGGGAAGTTAGTTGACAGCCTTACACTTTGCACTTTCTCATGTTAGACACTATATTGGCTGTGATTTTGGACTGTTTTGTTGTCATTTACAACCGCTTGTTTGTCTTGGATTGTGCTTTCATTTTTTGCATAATGGGTGGTTAATCAAATGATAACCCTATTTTCAACATTGACAAGTTGGATGGCACCAAATACATTTGTTGGTGGAAAGCTCAAATTTGGTAGGTTCTAGTGTAGAAATTATAGATTAAGCCATTGAGACATGAGGATATAAAGCTTGAATGCTTTGATGCTCAGGATTGGGCTGAATTAAATGAGGTATGTAAATTTATGATTATTTTGTCACTCTCTAAGCAAGTTTTCTATAATTTTTTCTCTAAAGGGCAGATCACATGGGAGTTATGGGATAAGATTCGTAATGTCTATGACAAGTCTCTCAAATGTATTGACTTAAGCAAATCATGGACCATTGTATGAAAGAGGGGACTTCCATGTTTGCCCACTTAAATGAGTTTCATTATATTTTTAGCCACTTGTCTTTGTAGGGGATTTGTTGAGATGACAAGCTCAACACATGCGGATATTGATGGTGGACCGCCTGGTTAGATGGGTCCACACCTCTACACTTAGCACGTCGGTGGTCATTATGACTCTCACATGGCCACTGACTCATTACTTATTATATTCAGGTTGTTACACCTATTTACAGCTAGCATAGTTATAGCGCCAATCTACTAGTGTAGTCGGTTATGCATTGTTTGACTTAGAAGACCACTTTCCTTTATGTTATATCTTATCTATACTTTGTGTACATTGTAAAAGTGTGGAAGAAGAAGAAGAAACCAGCAAGAAAACGTTTTGGCCTCCATCTCTCTTCTTGTCTCTTGAGTGAGCTTCTCCTTGTGCATTCTGTGTGTGATCGGCGCAGCAACTTGAGCAAGTCCCCCCACCACACGATTCTTGACATGGTATCAGAGCCTCGCCACTGAGAGAGGCTGATTTCGAAGGCTGAAGTGAAGGAGAAGAAGCAAGGTTCGAGCAAGCAAGCTACGGGTAAGAAGCTATCCCATTCTTCCACTCTCTCTCTTGGGTAGTGCCTGTGGAGGCACCGGAAGCAGGGTCGAGCAAAAATCTCAGATTGCAGTGAGATTTGGTGTGCGAGAAGAGCGTTGTGTTTTCTGTAGATAAGCCCTTTAGGGTTCTTCCTGCAGTTATTTTGGGCATCTGAGGCCGTTTCAGGCCCCGTTTTAGAGCCGCAAGGTTGCGGACAGCAGTTTCAGGGTACACTGTGACTTCGACTGTATTGACTGAAAGTGGGTGCGCAGGTTACAGATTTCAGATCTGTAAGTTCAAAGGTGTTCATCAGTGAGTAAACACAAGGTTTATCTACAAACAGGTTGCAGATTGCATGTATTGTTGAGCAGACAGTGAAAAAGACTATCTGATGTATTGCTGTGCACTACAAGTCGAGGGTTGCAGAAAATTTGCTTGATGTTGGTATTAATTTTGTGATAATGACAGAGAACAGTGGAAGCCCCATCATTGAGAAGCTCGACAAAAACAACTACCCTTCATGGAAGTTCCGTATCACGAACTTCCTTATTGGAAAAGGCCTCTACGAGTTTGTTTCATGTGAAGAAAAGGAGCCGGAGGTGAGTGATCCTCCAACTTGCAGAAGAGACAAAGGCACAGAAGGAATGGAATGCAAAAGATAAAAAGGTCATGTATTGGTTGTCTGCAGTAATTGACAATAATATGCTGGGACACATTAGAAATGCAAAGAATTCATATGCAGCTTGGACCATACTTGAAAGTATGTTTTCTATAAATATAAAGGCACGAAAGATTCAACTCAAGCAAGAGTTGAATACATTGAAAAAAGGGAAGATGTCTATCAATGAGTATGCACTGAAGATAAGGAGCATTGCAGATGCCTTGGCAGCAATTGATGCAATGCCCGATGATGATGATTTGGTATCATCTACCTTGGGTGGACTTAACAATGAAAAGGCTTGGAAGTCTTTTGTAACTTCCGTATATGTTAGAAAGCCATTTCCAGACTTTGATGAGTTGGTCTCCCTTATGATCACTGAAGAGATCAACATGCAGAGTGAGACATCTGAAAGAAGTGGTGAATAGGTCCAAGCTTTCTACTCCAGTTCAGGAACGGGACGTGGCAGGTTCTCTTCAAGAGGCCATGGTACAGGACGTGGTAGTGACAACCAGCAAAACAGATTGAATCAGCAATTGGTGATATGCAGGTTTCAGGAGGTCGTGGTAACTTTAGAGGCAGGGGGAGCTTTAGAGGAAGAGGTGGATGGCAGAACAAAGGTTCTAACAACTCTGGTATTGTGTGCCACTACTGTGGCAAAACAAGTCATATCGCAGCCCAATGTTATGCTAAGAAAGATGATATCCGCAGTGGTAAGTTGTAGCAAGGAAACTATGCATCGTCTTCACGACAGAATGAAGATAAAAATGAACGTCTGTTTGTTATGCAGCATATGTTGAATGCTGTTACAGGAAAGGGAACACATGATGATGTTTGGTATGTTGATTCAGGTGCATCCAATCATATGACCAGCCATGCAGAATGGTTTGGAGAGATGCAAGATTTGCAAAATGCAGGTTATCTGTAGACGGGTGATGATTCATGCCACCCAATTTCACACATTGGAAAAGTTCCCTTGTCATTGCATGATGGTAAGACAAAGAGTCTTTCAGATGTATTACATGTGCCATCTATTACAAAGAACTTGGTGTCAGTCAGTCAAATGGTAGAGCAAGGGCTGCAAGTCAGATTTAATGCAAAGGGCTACTTTGTAGAAGACTTCAATGACAAGTGCAGGTTAGTAGCAAAGGGAAGCAGAGTTGGACATATGTTTACTCTAGATGCTAGAATTCCTACTATGAATGCTGCTATGTATGCTAAAGGAAAAGGTGCTGTTGCAGATATTGAAATTTGGCACAAACGCATTGGACATGCAAATGTACAAAGGCTGAAAATAATGCAGTCCAAAGGGTTGGTTACAAGTTTGCCTACATTTAGAGTTGCAGAATTTCATAAGGTATGCGAAGCATGTCAATTTGGCAAGCAGGCAAGTCACATGACAGAGATGTAAGCAAAAATATCCTTGATGTTATGCATATAGACATTTGGGGGCCTGCACAAAATGTATCTCTTGGAGGCAGTTCATACTTTGTCACATTCATTGATGATTGTTCTAGAAAGCTGTGGGTATATTTTATGAAGGAAAAGAGTGAAGCGTTTGAGCACTTTAGAACTTTCAAGGATACAGTTGAAAGAGAAACAGGCTTGAAAGTAAAGTGCTTGAGGTCAGATGGAGGGGGAGAGTACCTCTCGAATGAGTTCAGTGATTTTCTAAGGTCTCATGGGATAAAGAGACAGTTCACATGCAGGTATACCCCACAGCAAAATGGGGTTGCAGAAAGGAAAAACAGGCATATTGCAGAAGTTGCACGTGCCTTGATGGCTGAAAAGAATATGCCTAAGCATTTTTTGTCTGAGGCTGTTCATACCGTTGTTTATATTATGAATAGAACTCCCACAGCTGTAGTTCATGGTATGACCCCCGAAGAATGTTTTACAGGTAAGAAGCCTGATGTCTCACACTTGAAAGTGTTTGGTTGCATTGCGTATGTTCATGTGCCAAATGAGTTGCGAAAGAAACTAGATCCAAAGGCTGAAAAGTGTGTCTTTATTGGATACTCTTTAGAGCAGAAAGGGTATCGCTGTTACAACCCTGTCACATGTAAGTTCAGAGTGAGTAGGGATGCCATCTTTGATGAAATGAGCAGTTGGTATGCATCTAGTGGTGATGCATTGGATGATGATGATGATCATGACACTCATGTGCAGGCTGAAAAGTAAGAATTACGGACTCTTAGTGGACCAGAGACATCATCTGGTAGTCCTTGGTCTGGGAGACTAAGGAGTACCTCTACATCTTCAGGTGCATCTAGCAGCACTACAGGTAAAGACAAAGGAAAGAATAAAGTGTCAGATGGCATTGATGCAGTTCTTGCTGGAGACTCCAGTGGCTCAGAGAGCTTGGATGATGAGCTTGGCATTCCTTCAGTGAGGACTCCAGGTGTGCAGAGAGCACGCGTTAATGCAAAAACTCCATTGAGTGATCCAGTGGTACGCAGGTCTAGCAGGGTGAGATACCCTGTTAAAAGATTTGGTTTTGAAGGTTATGCAACTCACCATTATGCTTATATGGTGAAACTAGTTGAGGATGTTGAGCCCACATGTTTTGAGGAGGCTGTTGGTCATGCTCATTGGGATGTAGCAATGGATGAGGAGATGGCTGCATTAGAGGCCAATAAGACTTGGAATATAGTATCATTGCCGAAGGGCAAGAAAGCTATTGGATGTAAGTGGGTTTATAAGATTAAGCACAATGCAGATGGTTCTATTAGTAGGTACAAAGCTAGGCTGGTTGCAAAAGGCTATGCCCAGACATATGGCATAGATTATGATGAAACCTTCAGTCCAGTTGCTAGGATGGCAACTGTCAGATGTGTGATTGCTTTGGTAGCAGCCAAAGGTTGGAGGTTGCAGCAAGTGGATGTGAAGAATGCCTTCTTGCATGGTGATTTGCAGGAAGAAGTGTATATGGATCAGCCAGCAGGTTATGAAGATTTAGAGCATCCCACGTGTGTGTGCAGGTTGAAGAAGGCGCTCTATGGGCTCAAGCAAGCACCTACAACATGGTCTGACAAGATCAGAGAGTATCTTGTCAATATTGGCTTTTATGTTTCTAATGCTGATCACTCACTTTATGTGAGAAAGGGAGATGCAAGTTTGGTCATCATAGTCATCTATGTGGATGACTTGATTATTACAGGTGATAGTGATAGAGGGATTGCTGAAGTCAAGGGCAATTTGAAGAAGAAGTTTGAGATGAAGGATTTAGGTGAGCTAAGGTACTTCCTTGGCATTGAGGTGATTAGATGTGATGATGGTATATGGCTGTCCCAAAGACAATATGGCTTGGATATGTTGTCCAAGTATGGTATGACAGCATGCAAACCACTTTCAGTCCCATTGGAGCAGAATGTAAAGTTGAGTACTGATGTTGGGGATGAGATAGAAGACCCTACTATATTTAGGAGGATAGTGGGGAGTTTGATCTACATGACCATTACAAGGCCAGACTTGAGCTACGTTGTTGGTCTTGTGAGTCAGTTTATGCAAGTACCTAGAAAGCCACATTTGGATGCAGTCAGACGCATATTGAGATATGTGAAGTCCACATTACATTATGGACTTTTCTATGAGGCAGGTACAGATGTACAGGTGTTTGGATACATAGATGCAGATTGGGCTGGTAGTATGTCTGATAGAAGATCTACCAGCGGATACATGTTCTCTCTTGGTAGTGCAGCAGTTGCTTGGAGCAGTAAAAAGCAATCTACAGTTGCTTTGTCAAGTACAGAGGCTGAGTATAGAGGTGTTGCTGTTGTAGCATGTGAGGTAGTATGGCTGCAAAAGTTATTGGTTGATTTAGATGTGCAGGTGGAAGGTGCAGTTGTCATTTATTGTGACAACATGAGCAGTATACAGTTGGCTAGGAACCCTGTGTTCCATGCGAGGACAAAACATATTGAAGTACACTACCACTTTGTGAGAGAGAAGGTACTAGTAGGTGAGATTGACTCGGTGTATGTCAGCACACAGGATCAGATAGCTGACATCTTCACAAAGGCATTGGGTATAGAGAAGCTTCAAAAGTTTCGAAGCTTACTTGGAGTTGTAGAGATGGAGTTGAGCTTGAGGGGGAGTGTTGAGATGACAAGCTCAACACATGCGGATATTGATGGTGGACCACCTGGTTAGATGGGTCCACACATCTACACTTAGCACGTCGGTGGTCATTATGACTCTCACATGGCCACTGACTCATTACTTATTATATTCAGGTTGTTACACCTATTTACAGCTGGCATAGTTATAACGCCAGTCTACTAGTGTAGCCGGTTATGCATTGTTTGACTTAGTAGGCCACTTTCCTTTATGTTGTATCCTATCTATACTTTGTGTACATTGTAAAAGTGTGAAAGAAGAAGAAGAAACCAGCAAGAAAACGGTTTGGCCTCCATCTCTCTTCTTGTCTCTTGAGTGAGCTTCTCCTTGTGCATTCTGTGTGTGATCGGCGCAGCATCTTGAGCAAGTCCCCCCACCGCGCGATTCTTGACAGGATTGAGTTTAAGGATAATCTTTTCCCCTTGTTCTTGTTAGTTACATTGCATGAGCCTTGGGACACATTTTGTACTACTATATGTGCAAATATGTCTATTGATGGGCTGAAATTGCAAGATGTAGAGGGCACACTCTTGAATGAAGAGGTTGATAGAAAGAATGTAGATGCTTTTTGCACCTCTCATGCTTTGACAATCAGAGGTAATAATGGTAGGTGCAATAATGACCAATGTGGGAGAGGCTCTCAGTAGTCTCATTCTCAGTCACATGGATAGTCTCATAGTAAGTCCCGTGGCCATAAGTCTGACTAACTTGTCATCACTATTGTGGGAAGCAATGTCATTTTCAGTCATAGTGTCATAAAATGCATGATGATAAGTGAAAGGAAAAGAGAAAGGGAAAAGTGCAAGAAAATAATGATGATCACAACATTGTCCCTAGCAAGTCCAATGTCAAGTTTGAAGAGATTAATGTCATGCAGATTGATTCTAATGATGATTACATGATTGTAGATTCTTCTCTTGATGTTTGGCAATTGACTGATGCCTCATCCACCTATGCTCAATGTTAGATGATCGATTCAAGGGCTTCGTTTCATGTTACCCCTCATCTCAAGAGTGACTCCACTCCTATTGCAATATGACAAGATCTGCCATATTGGGTAATGATGTGGCATTAGATATTATTGGTATTAGAGATGTCAAGCTGTTATTTCCCTCAAGCAGTATGTTTACTTTGTATGATATATTTCATGTTCTGACTTTGACTAAAAGCCTACTTTTTAATGGATAGTTGGATTATATAGGTTATGTTGTATCTTTTAGTGATTCCTCATGGAAGATTACTGTTGGGAATCTTATCCTGGCACAAGTGCCAAGTATGGCACACTTTATTCCTTGTATCTAGGTCTATCAACCATGTTTTGGTAGTGGCTATAGTACCACATGTATTATTATGGCATTGTCGCATTGGGTACATGTCATTAAAGGGAATAAAAATGCTTACCCATTTGCAGTATATTCTTGTAATGTCCCCATTACTTAGTTTATTTTAATAAAAAATATGTGTATACATTCCAAAGAAAATTGATTTGTATTGCATATTTTTTTAAAAATATCTAATTATGGAACTGGCTCTACTTATTAAGATAATTGTTATTATTAATGAGGTATTATATGCCATTTCATGGAAGAAAGACTTGGGAAACCCTTCCAAGACTAGCTTATTAAAACTATGTTTGTAGTATAGAACAACAAAAAGAACTAGCCTAGTGGATAGTCACTTGGGTAGTTAAGTGCACTTGGTAGACGACACTACCAGGAATGGTCACCTCCTAGGAAGATTTTTCTAAAAGCTAGTGGGAGCTTCTCACGCGCAGCCAATGGCGCCAACGAAGCCTTCATAGCTCGTTGCCAAGTATGCCAAGGCCAAGATGCCAAGGTCTATGCCTTGGTCAAAGTAAGCACCCTCTCTTTCCCTCCCTCCCCCCCCTTACTATATGAACAGGGGTAGAGCGTCACGTCTTATAAACACAGACACACAAACAGACACACACAACGAACCGTGCAGAAGTCTCTCTGTTGTTCACGTGACGAAGCTCTACTAAGTTAGCCTCTCTCTCTCTCTCTCTCTCTCTCTCTCTCTCTCTCTCTCTCTCTCTCTCTCTCTCTCTCCACCCACGTGCAAAAGCATTGCTTGAATCCATTAAGCTTCTTCCATGGCTCCCAAGAGACGTCGAGATGCTAAGTGAGGTCACACTCAGAGAACTTCCCAACGTGAAGAAGTAGTCATTGTTAAAATGCAAGTGGAAGTTAACCCCAAATCCATTCAACCCAAAGGACGAGTTATTCCACAACAACTCGAGGTTGCGGCCATAAACCATAATCACAATAGATGGCCAAATGGAGATAATCATGTTAGTACATAAGAAAAGGATCACGATTAGTTAGAACTTACTTAAACTTATAAAATCATGTTAGTATTATCAAATTCTTTTTAGGAAGGAACATGGAGATTGAAGAAGGGGATAGATTCTATGCATCACATATATTGACAACTGTGTTAAAAATGTTTTATGGTTATGACTGCTTTTGGATTTGTCAATGATGAATTATGGATCTTATGATTCTGGGCTTGCACAGCCAGATGAGTTGTGGAATGTGGTGGTTTGGGACATTGGGGTCCCCAACACAATGCTCCCTAAACACTCTATGGAGTGTGGAAAAACTCACTTAAGGGTAGGGGATCCTACGCTCCTGAGGGAGGTAGGTGTTTTTTGGAAAAACTCACCTACAAGTGGGGGTCACATGCTCTTGAGGGAGATAGATGTTTTTGATATTTGATCACTCGAGCACCCGAGAGGGCAAAGGGCCAAGTGATAAGTGCCCCTATTATGTAGGATGGCTCCGAAGGCTCAGGTAAGCTTAGAGGGGCTCCGAGCCAGTAAATTCCTTGTTGACCGCAAATGGAGTGTGATCACATACAACTCGATCCCTCGGGATTAGAAGGTCCTTGGATGGTGTCTTTCTACAGAAAGATGGTTTTGTACCACTCTAGGAGTGATGGTGAAATAAAGTATTTGATTTTCGAACTACTTGTTATGTGCTAAAGATTGAGTTTAATGAACCCAATTTAACGGAGTAATAAAAGAAAGCTGATTTTATATGTCCAAACTGTGTGGTAGTATGCTTTGCTAATTAGAAAACTAAGCAAACCCCATCGAGGAAAGTAGGAGGCTTTGATCCTGACAATTGGATACCTATAGCTAGGTGGACCTGATAAATCGGGTAACTTTCCACACTAGATAGAGCTAATTAAATAGGAGGCTTTGATCCTGACGATTGGACGTCTATAGCTGGGTGGACCTGATAAGTCGGGTAACTTTCCACATTAGATAGAGCTAATTAAATTGTGACCCTCCCAATATTAGTAGGATTATTTACCAGGTTTAACACCATTTTAGGGGGCCGGAGTTGAGAGTTTACCTTATGGGTAGGGGGATCAAGTCACACTCTCCCCCATCTCTCACTCTCTTTGAACCAAGTGTTGTGTCAACCTCACTCCTGCCTTTGAGTGATTACAAAGTGGTCTTTCTTAGGTGGGTGTTAGATTGTTGTTAGGAGTGACTTGTCCACGCTTCCCTTGTGAAGTAGAACTGAGATTCCCATGTTAAACTAAGTCCAAGGTTTCCCATGGGGGAGAAGAGATGGTGATGTGCATGGATATGAATTTCAGTCGAGTACTAAGAGGACTCCTCCGGGTCTATTGGAGGAGGCACCTCACACGTGATATTAGAGCCTAGGTTTTAAAAGAGCTTTTACTGTAAGGTTAAGTAGTTAATGTATAAAAGAAATTAAAAAAATAACCACACTTGTTTGAAGAAAACTATTGTTTATTATCTTGCACTAACACTAGCATACGCATTGTGCTCATCAATAACTTAGCGATGAGGAAGCTATACGTTTGCGGGATATTTTTCCCATCATGTAACAAGTAGCCTTAGGGTTGAATAAATTCTCATGCCACGAGGCTATATTTGAGATAATAGAGAGGATCTTTAATCCTCCAATTGTATTGCAATCTTATCCTAACTCATGGTACATTAGAGATTTTTGGCCAAGGAATAGGTCACATATGGAGATATATTGTGGGCATAACATCCTTCTTCATTACGAGCTATGGGGATTCGATGGGCTGAACAATTAAGGATAGTTAAGATATACCTTTTGTTCAGTGCCTTTGTTGAATGGTTACTAGACATTGGGGATGAGCCTATACCTGAAACCTTGTGGGTATATCGGAAAGTGCTACAAATAGTACCACCCGAGAGAGTTGTAGTAGTAACAAGAAGGCCTTATTTTGGTATAGGATTTTTTGGTTATCCCCAAGAGCCACCATATTATGTTGTTTGCCATGTATATGAGAATCCCCCAAGATATGAGAATATAGACCCGATACTTTTCATGAGGAAAGGATCCATGAGATGATATATCGGTAGATCATAGTATGATCAATACATCTTTGTAAATATTTTTCATAAATATATGTTGGGGTAAAGGCGCCTCCGCCGTGCCGCCCTGTGTATTACTACACTGACAGTACCCGCCACTGCACACTGCAGGTGGCGGGTGCCCGTCACGTCACTTTATTCTTTACATTCATTTTAGTGACTAGTAAATAAAGGAAGGCCTGGTTACACATTGTGTCTGTTGGAGTTCCCATTTTTTGTCTCTCTCTTTCTTGCTCTTGCTCTCCCGCCATAACTCGCGTGCAAGCTTCGATCCTTCTCACCTTTCAACTGGTATCAGAGCTTGGCTTCCTCTTGCTCGACCTCGACTCAGTGCTTCTCTACCTTCGCATCGACTCCCTTCACGCATTGGGTCTCCATCCCGGCAACCATAGCCGATCTCCCGAGCTTCCGACACTCCCCGGCTTCCCGAGCTCCCTCCCGGCATTGTTGGGCTTCTTCAAGGCCTTGCCCTTGAGGTATTGCATCTGAGTTTGAAGGGTTTTACTTCAGTTCTCAGTTTTAAACAGGTGGAAGAAGAGGGGTAGCCATCATTTGAAGCTTCAAAGCTCCATATCTCCCTTGCCCTTTGCTTTGGGCATCCATGGCTTTGTGTATGCCCTCTTTGGGGCCTCTTTGAGCCTCCAATCCACACCAACATTGCCACATGGAGCAACCACTTCCCAGGACAGCCTGCGCTGAATTTGCACCAGATTTCTGCCTGCCTACTCATCACGTTTTCAGCCTATATGCCTTGGCTCCTAAATGAGCACTTAAACAATGGTTTCTAGAAGGCATTTGAGCTACTTTGAAAGCCTCTTTAGGCCTTGTGCTTGGCATTGAAGCTTTGGGGCTGACATTCTCTGATTTGGGACTGTCATTTACTATTATACAATGCTGGAAATAGGGTAGCCACACTTGGCATTGGCATTTGATGCTTATACTATACTCCGGTTACCTTGTTTGATGCTCGTATGCGGCCTACATGATGCCTAGTGCCTTGGGAATGTATGCACATGATTATGCCATGATTTTGGCCTGAAATATTGGCTGAAAATTCTTAGTTTTGACAGTCAAACTTGGCTGTAATAATAGTGGGCTGAAGGTACTTTGGATGCTTTGTCACTTACCTATTGGTATCGGATGTATGCTTTGGGATTTGCCATCATGTATCTGACATTTGGGGACGACTTTGAGCTCATGTTTGAATCTATGGAATGTATTTGAGCTACACATAAGCTCCGTCTTGGTTGGTATTCACTGGCATTTGGACCGACTTGGCATGCTCTTGGACCACTTATGCCTCATGTCTATGCTTGACAGTTAGGCTTCATACATTACATGCTTTGGTTCGTGATATATGCCGCTTGGTTCATCTATGCTTTACCGACATTGGGAGCTTTGCCTTGGATGTATTTGAGCATTTTTAACTCAGTTTGATCATTTACTTGGTTGCTATCGGATGTCATTGAGTTGACAGAGATCTTATTTTGGGATTATGTATTGCTCGTTGGTTGCTTCCATCAGTTGCTTCATGTATATCATGCTCTTGGGATGCATATGACGCATTGACTTGGTCACTTGTCACTGGTACTTTGTCTTGTTTTGCTTGAGCCCTTGAGCTCGTTTGTATGCCTTTTGTGCCAGTGGGAGCATCTTGCATGCTTACTTGACCTTGAGCAGGGATTACATGCTATCGGAGCAGTTACATGTATTGGAGCAGTCTATGTCATTGAGCAGTTACAGATGTATTGAGACTTTGGGATTATACTCCGACAATTGGATGTTGCATTGAGTATATGTCTTGGTTCATAGGATGCTTATGAGCTGAGTCTCAGTTTTGGATCCGCTTTCTTTTGAGCAGACACCTATTTGTGTCAGGTTTTGGCAGTTGCAGGTACATTTTGCCTAGATTGTCTGGGGGTGTGCCTCTTACTGGCAGATGCTATTTGACATCTCTCGGTGTTATGCTCATGTATTTTCACTGTCATTTGGCTTTGCGTTGTCCTCTTTATGCCGGCTTTGGACGTAGCATTGTTTAGCTGACATTAGATCCAATTTTAGGACAGTTTGCTCTCATTATTGCAGTTCTGAAATTTATTACAGCAAGCATTTATTGGTGGATTGAGCAGTATTTTTTATGCTGAAATATCCTAATTTGGTGTATCGCACCTAGTACTAAGTGGGCAGCATCTTTTGGTACACTTTTCTCGCCATTTGGAGCTCATTTCAGTGGATTTTGGGCATTTTCTGCAGTAAAATAGCAAGCAGTTTTAGACTGTCTGTGCATTTCCAGCCTGCATTATGGCATCCTCTTCGACTGATAATGCCATATTTAACATCACAAAGTTGGATGGTACCAACTACTCTTATTGGAAGAGTCAAATTTGGCAGGTCTTGGTGCAAAAATCTCAGATTAAGCCACTTCGGTTGAGCGAGCAGCAGCCTGCAACTATGAACAATGATGACTGGCTTGAACTTGATGAGCTATGCAAGTCCACGATTGTATTGTCTCTCACTGAACAGGTACATTATAATGTATTTGAGGAAGCACAGAGTGCATGTGATCTATGGAATAAGATCAAGAATCTTTATGATAAGAAAAGTCTGGCAAGTCAGATGTATTGGTTGAAGCAGTTTATGGATCTGCGCATGAAGGATAATGCGACTATGTCTACTCACTTGAGCCAGTTCCATGCTATATTTGGAGAGGAAGTAACTCCTCTTTTCTTGCTTGGGACTCTGAATGAGTCATGGGATGTATTCCGCACTGCCCTATGTGCCTCTAGTGCTACTCTGAAATTGAATGATGTTGAGAGTGCTCTTCTGCAGGAAGAGGTTAATCGCAAAAACTTGGATGCCTCTCATGTTTCACATGCTTTGACAGTTAGAGGCAGGAATGACAAGAATGATCATGGTCATGGCCGTGGCCGTGACTCGTAGAAGGGTCGGTGTAAATCTCGTGGAAAGTCACGTAATAAGTCACGTGGGCGCAACACTAATGTCACTTGTCATCATTGTGGGAAAAAGGGCCATATCAGACCAGAGTGTCATGAGTTGCGCAATGAGAAGCGCAAGGATAAGGGGAAAGAAAAAGTGCAGGAGAAGTCCTCTGATCGCAGCATAGTACCTACGAAGTCCAGCGTCAAGATTGAGGAAATTAATGTCACATAGACCGAGGATTCCGATGGTGGTGATGAGTTCATACTTGCAGCTAGTTCTTCTGATGCCTCACACTTGACTGAGACACCTAGTATGTATGCACAGTGCTGGTTATTGGATTCAGGTGCATCCTTCCATGTGACGCCTTACTGTGAGTGGTTTCACTCTTACCATACTGTATCTGGATCAGTCAGACTTGGAGATGACAGGTCTCTTGATATTGTGGGTTGTGGAGATATTCAGTTGCAGTTTTCCACTGGTAGTTCCTTTTTGCTCAGGGATGTACGTCATGTACCTGCGCTTACGCACAGTCTTATGTCTGCAGGGCAGTTGGATGATGCAGGGTTTCATGTCTGTTTTGGAGATTCTGCCTGGAAGATTACCAGAGGAAAACTTGTGCTTGCTAGAGGCGCCAAGGCTAGCAGCCTCTATCCTCTTGTTGTATCTGGGTCTTCTATAGACCATGTTTTGGCAGTGGGTTATATCCCACATGTATCACTTTGGCATGCCCGTTTGGGGCATATGTCTTTGAAGGGAATGAAAATGTTATCTGGTTTGCAGTATCTTCCACCTTTGGACTATGCATGTTTTGACTCGTGTGATCATTGTCTTTATGGTAAGCAGAATAGGTCTATGCATAAGAAATCGGGTAGGCCATGCATGAGTGAGCCCTTGGCTTTGGTGCATTCAGATGTTTGTGGGCCCATGCCGTGTATGTCTATGGGTGGCACGAAGTACTTTATTACCTTCATTGATGATTTTTCTAGGAAAGTGTGGGCTTATCCCATAAAGCAAAAGTCCGATGTCTTGGCAGTCTTTCAGCGTTGGCTTGCTCTTGTTGAGAACCAAACTGGGTATAGGCTGAAATGCCTTAGGACTGACAATGGGGGAGAATATGTCTCACGTGCTTTTGAGCAGTTTTGTGATGACAGGGGTATTAAGCGTTAGTTGACTGCCCCCTTACACCCCACCCCAGAATGGTTTGGCTGAGCGCATGAACGGGACTATTCAGGAGCATGTCTGCTCTATGCTTAGCCATGCAGGCCTACCACAGAGCTTTTGGGCCGAGGCAGTTAGTACCACAGTGCATGTCATAAACCGATTGCCTTCTAGTGGATTGGATTTCCAAGTTGCAGAGGAAGTTTGGGCTAGTAAGCCACCCTCTTATGCGCATCTCCGTGTCTTTGGATGTGAGGCATTCTGCCATGTGGCCAAGGACAAGAGGAGTAAGTTTGATCCAAAGAGCATTAAATGCATCTTTCTTGGTTATGGTGATTTAGGAGAGATGGGCTATCGCCTATGGGATCCACAGGCGCGAAAAATAGTACATAGCCATGATGTAGTCTTCCATGAAGACAAGGTGCACATGCAGCCTAAGAAGGTGGTTGAGATCCGCAGAGTGATCTTTCAGGAGGAGCCTAGAGCTCTGCACAGCCAGTTTGACAGCCTACAGCTGCAGCAGATGCTCATGGTCAGGGTGTTGGATAGGCAGCTGGGCAGGCAATAGAGCCTGCAGTGAGACGGTCTGCTAGAGGCAGACATCCACCCGATAGATTTCAGCCCTCTATGCATTATGTTTTGGTTACAGATGCAGGAGAGCCTTTCACTTATGATGAGGCTATGCGCAGGGGTGAGAGTCACTCCTGGGAGAGGGCTATGCAGTCTGAGATCGACTCCTTGCATAAGAATGAGACTTGGGATTTGGTTGCCTTGCCTAAGGGCAAGAAGGCTTTGCCATGCAAGTGGGTGTACAAGCTGAAAAGTACCCCTGGACACCCCAAGCTGGCATACAAGGCTAGATTGGTAGCAAAGGTTTTTAAGCAAGAGCATGGTGTAGACTTTGATGAGGTCTTTTCTCCTGTGGTTAAGATGACCACCATGCGCTTGGTCTTGGCTTTGGTTGCTCAGCTTGACTTAGATCTATATCAGATGGATGTCAAGACGGCTTTCTTACATGGGGACTTGCATGATGAGATCTATATGGAGCAGCCTAAGGGCTTTGCAGAACCTGGCAGGGAGCACCTAGTGTGCAAGTTGAAGAAAAGTCTTTATGGCTTGAAGCAGGCACCTAGGGAATGGTATCATAAGTTTGATGCCTTTATGCAGTCACAGGGCTACAGCAGGAGTGCTATGGATCCGTGTCTTTACACGAAGAAAGCCCATGATGGTTCATTGCTTATTTTGGTACTCTATGTGGATGATATGCTGATAGTAGGGAAAGCTCATGATGAGCTAGATGCTCTTAAATCTCAGCTGAAGAAGAGCTTTGAGATGAAGGATTTGGGACATGCCTCTCACATACTTGGTATGTGCATTAGACGCGACAGGCATCAAGGACTCCTCTACTTGTCACAGAGGGAGTATATTCATAAAGTCCTTGAGCGCTTTCGCATGCAGGACGTAAAGCCTATTGGCTGTCCATTGCCTTCTTATGTGAAGGTATCACAGGCCGATTGTCCGCAGACAGATGAGTAGAGGGCCGAGATGGCCCAGATCCCTTACGCTTCAGCCGTGGGCAATTTGATGTATGCCATGATAGCCACTCGTCCAGATATTGCCTTTGCAGTTGCTGTTGTGGCACACTATATGGCTACACCTGGCAGGAAACATTGCAATGCCGTGAAGGGTATCATGAGGTACCTGAAGGGCACAACAGATATGTGTATTTGCTATGGTAGCCAGGATACAGGGGTTGTGGGGTACACTGACTCCGATTATGCAGGACATGCAGATAGTAGGAAGTCCACTTCTGGCTATGTATTCACCTATGTTGGAGGTGCTGTCTCTTGGATGTTCAGGGTTCAGAAGTGTACGGCTCTGTCTACCACTGAGGCCGAGTATGTTGTAGCCACTGAGGCTTGCAAGGAGGCCATATGGCTAGGCTGTCTAGTTGCTGACCTTGGGATTGATGCTATACCTACACTACATTCGGATTCTATGAGTGCCATTCAGTTGGCTAAGAATCCGGTCTTCCATGCAAAGACGAAACACATTGAGGTGAGGTATCACTTCATACGTGGTGTCATGGAGGACAAGTCTGTTGACCTTGTCAAGATCTCCACTGACGAGAATCCTGTAGATCTGCTCACGAAAAGCCTCACTACTGAGCGCTTTGCCTTCCTCAAGAGATTGATGGGCGTTGGATGAGATGTTGCATTTCCTCATCCCTTGTACCTATGTATAGTTGTACTGTCTTTTTCTTTTCTTTTCTCTCTCACTGGGGCAGATTCGCCTTTAAGTGGGAGATTGTTGGGGTAAAGGCGCCTCCGCCATGCCGCCCCGTGTATTACTACACTGATAGTACCCGCCACTACACACTGCAGGTGGCGGGCGCCCGTCACGTCACTTTATTCTTTACATTCATTTTAGTGACTAGTAAATAAAGGAAGGCCCGGTCACACATTGTGACTGTTGGAGTTCCCATTTCTTGTCTCTCTCTTTCTTGCTCTTACTCTCCCGCCATAGCTCGCATGCAAGCTTCGATCCTTCTCACCTTTCAATATAAAGTCTCGATATGATTTTTGAAGAGTGTGAGTTATGAGCTTATGATGATAGTTGAGCTCCTTTGACAAGTTAATGATGAAGTACATTTTATGCGAGTGATTTTTGAGATCATGTACTCCACTGCTTGTTGCTAGTCAAACATGTTGGAATTAAGAGAAAGCATAATGGCTATCTTAGAGAAGACTCGTCTATGGAGTTGTTTAAGCTTATGAAGGGGCTACAATTGGAGCCCAAATCTTGGGATGGGATGAGCGTTACTTGTACTCTGTGCGAAGATGTGAAAGTCCATCTCAAGTTGTTGAAATAGCTTGAAGAACTAAAACTAGTTCAATGTTTCTTATTTGAAGGATATAGGGTTAATGATCTTATGACAATTATTGGGGAGACAATGACCCTACATCATTGGGGTATGACCAATATACAATGGTTATTTCTCACAATTGGATCGCCCTTATCGTCAAGAGTGCAATGTCAAAAAATTTATGAACTTTTAGAATATCCCAATCTCCCAAAATCTTATCAATTCCTAGAAAAGAAGGCCAAACCACCTCGTTTTGTAACAAAGAAGTTAAGGAGATAATCGGGATTGCCAACTGGCACAAATTGATGAAACATACAAGGAACTCCAAGAGAAGAAGTTTCTTCTCAAGCAAACACCACCACCTAAGTTTAGCAATGAAGGACCCAAGGTGGAGCAAGATGCAAAAGCTTGGATTGAGGCTTTGGACAACTAATTCCTAGCCATTGAAACTACTACTGCAAATCAGTCCATGACTGCTCGTCTTTATCTTACTAGCAAAGCTAAGCTTTGGTGGAAACAATTTTACCAAGGTAAAGGGGTAATAGAAGCTTCCCAAACTTGGGAGCATATCAAAGAAGCTGTGAAAGGACATTATCTTCCCCCATCTTTTGAATCAATCAAGATGAATGAATTCTACAACTTTCGACAATTAAGCCCAACCTTGGAAGGATACTATTCTAAGTTTGTGAGTCTACGCAAATATGCACCCCTGATGACAACGTTTCAACATATTGCAAGGTTCTGCTAAGGACTAAATCCACCTTTGGACACTCGCCTTGAATCAATGAGACCAATGACTCTCGAAGATGTTCCTATGCGAGCAAAACCTATGGCCAAGAAAATCACTCAAAATGGCCAAAGGAACCATCCAATAAACAACTATGGAAGGGGCTACCCAAACCATGGTGTCAACATGGCCAATGCTAGAGGGAATGGAAGAGCTAATGCAATCACCCAAGGACCAAATGGGATAGGAATCAGGCATTGCTACCAATACAGAAGGATTGGACACCTAAGGGCACATTGTCCTAACCGTCCTCAAAATCCTAGCCCAAACCAAGTTGGTGAAAGAGGTCGAGGAAATGGCAACAACAACCCAAGCCGTGGACGTGAAGGAACAACTGGTGCCTAGGTAAATACCATGATTGGATAGCTCGAGGAATGCACGTTAGGTGAAGATATTGAAACAAGATACATTCATACTGCCGTGGAAAGGAAAGGAGCAG